>NC_048576.1:97969577-98094620 GCF_013265735.2 Oncorhynchus mykiss | reverse complement strand
AATACTATAGGAGAAACGCTAGGTGGCAACGTAACACAGGAGTTATCACTGTACTGTAGAATACTATAGGAGAAACGCTAGGTGGCAACGTAACACAGGAGTTATCACTGTACTGTAGAATACTATAGAGAAACGCTAGGTGGCAGCGTAACACAGGAGTTATCACTGTACTGTAGACTACTGTAGGAGCGAAGAGGGTCACAGCAGCAAGATTTGTGACCTGTTGCAACAAGACAAGGGCAACCACAGTGAAGAACAAACACCATTGTAAATACACCCATATTTACGTTTATTTATTTTCCCTTTTGTACTTTAACTAACATAAACATAATATGACGTTTGAAATGTCTTATTCCTTTGGAAGTTTAATGAGTGTATGTTTACTTTTCATTTTTATTGTTAATTTCACTTTGGTTATTATCCAACTTCACTTTCTTTGGCAATGTTAACATATGTTCCCATGCCAATAAAGCCCCTTAAATTTGAAATTGAGAGGTAGAGCGGTAGAGAAGTTAGAGAGAGAGACATTGCTTTGGCAATGTTAACATATGTTTCCATGCCAATAAATCCCTTAAATTTGAATGAGTGTGTGGTGTGTGTGTGTACCATAAATCATCAACATCAACACTGAGATACACACATACATTAATCTTCAGCTTCAACACTGACAGACTCTATCTTCCTCTCTCTCTTGATGTCTTCTCTCGTCCAGTAACTACAGTGTATTCTGAAAGTATTCAGACCCCTTGACTTTTTCCACATTTACGTTACGTTACAGCCTGATTTCTACGTAAGGATTCAGACCCTTTGCTCAGATACTTGAGATTGTGACTTGTCCCAAAGCCACTCCTGCGTTTCTTGTCTGTGTGCTTAGGGTCATTGTCCTGTTGGAAGGTGAACCTTCACCCCAGTCTGCTCTGGAGCAGGTTTTCATCAAGGATCTCTGTACTTTGCTCCATTCATCTTTCTCTCGATCCTGATTAGTCTCCTAGTCCCTGCCGCTGAAAAACATCCCCACAGCACAGATGCTGCCACCACCACCATGCTTCACCGTAGGGATGGTGCCAGGTTTCCTCCAGACATGATGCTGCCACCACCCATGCTTCACCGTAGGGATGGTGCCAGTGTCTCCAGACATGATGCTGCCACCACCATGCTTCACCGTAGGGATGGTGCCAGGTTTTGTCCAGACATGACGCTTGGCATTCGGGCCAAAGAGTTCAATCTTGGGCGGGACCTTATATAGACAGGTGTGTGCCTTTCCAAATCATGTCCAATCAATTGAATTTACCACAGGTGGATTCCAATGAAGTTGTAGAAACATCTCAAGGATGATCGATGGAAACAGGATGCACCTGAGCTCAATTTCAAGTATCATAGCAAAGGGTCTGAATACTTATGTCAATAAACTATTTCTGTATTCTCCATTTGCAAAAATGTCTAACAACCTGTTTTTGCTTTGTCATAATGGGGTGTTGTGATGTCATTATGGGTGTGTTTGTGATGTCATTATGGGGTATTGTGATGTCATTATGGGTTATTGTGTGTAGATTGTGTGTAATTTTTTAAATATTTAATCCATTTTAGAGTAAGGCTGTAACGTAACACAATGTGGAAAAGGGGTCTGAATATATATATATATGTATATATGCCTCCCTCAATAGAATGAATACATGGACACGTGTTCAATGGTCATTTGTTATAAACAAAATCAATTAATCCATTTAAAAAAGCTGATCAGCAGTGAGTGTTGCAGCAGAGATGATAGATCCTGTATCTCAGTGCAAGAGGTCTGAGTGACTGAGAGTCTTTGGGTAGGGCATTTAGGCCAGTCTGAGGGAGATCGGCCCGTCTCCTTGTCTCAGGGTCTTTAACCTGCCTAATATGGTGGTGAAAGACTCCAGGGTGTTTCGAAGGTCGACCATCAAAGGAGTCGAGGAATCAACACTTTCGTAGTCAGATCTCCACCTCTACCTACCTAGGAAGTTTAGTCTTGTCACTGTGGCCTTGGCTTCAAATGCGTTTCTATATTTTTATTTAAATAAACACAATATAAATAAAAGCTTTGATTGTTTGTTTGATTGACTGGCAGGTAAAGCAGTTGATCCACAGAATTGAAACAGCTCGTCATTCACACTGTAATCCATACATCTTAGTTTCACCTACGGCCTCATTTGGTACTTTTATATCACATTTATACATCACATAGGTACATGAAGTAGACTGTTGACCAATACATACCGTGGTACAGGCTGTGCAGAACACTGTGGTGGTATTGTGTCTGGATAACGGTAGTCATTCAGATTCAAACATAATAATAGTAATCGATATAAAGACAGGACTTGGCCTGTTACTACCAGGCCTTTGGCATCAACTGAGGGGTTGAGACAGAGAAACAGTCATCGTGGTTATAACTAGAACCCGAGAGGTCATGTCATGGTTATAACTGTGAACCCGAGAGGTCATGTCATGGTTATAACTATGAACCCGAGAGGTCATATCATGGTTATAACTATGAACCCGAGAGGTCATGTCATGGTTATAACTATGAACCCGAGAGGTCATGTCATGGTTATAACTATGAACCCGAGAGGTCATATCATGGTTATAACTATGAACCCGAGAGGTCATGTCATGGTTATAACTATGAACCCGAGAGGTCATATCATGGTTATAACTATGAACAGAAAGGTCATATCATGGTTATAACTATGAACAGAGAGGTCATATCATGGTTATAACTATGAACAGAAAGGTCATATCATGGTTATAACTATGAACAGAGAGGTCATATCATGGTTATAACTATGAACAGAAAGGTCATATCATGGTTATAACTATGAACAGAGAGGTCATATCATGGTTATAACTATGAACAGAAAGGTCCAATCATGGTTATAACTATGAACAGAGAGGTCATATCATGGTTATAACTATGAACCCGAGAGGTCATGTCATGGTTATAACTATGAACCCGAGAGGTCATATCATGGTTATAACTATGAACAGAGAGGTCATGTCATGGTTATAACTATGAACCCGAGAGGTCATGTCATGGTTATAACTATGAACCCGAGAGGTCATATCATGGTTATAACTATGAGCAGAAAGGTCATGTCATGGTTATAACTATGAACTTGAGAGGTCATATCATGGTTAGAACTATGAACAGAGAGGTCATGTCATGGATATAACTGAAGAGAGAGGTCATGTCATGGTTATAACTATGAACAGAGAGGTCATATCATGGTTATAACTATGAACAGAGAGGTCATGTCATGGATATACTGAAGAGAGAGGTCATGTCATGGTTATAACTATGAACAGAGAGGTCATGTCATGGTTATAACTATGAACAGAGGTCATATCATGGTTATAACTATGAACAGAGGGGTCATATCATGGTTATAACTATGAACCCGAGAGGTCATGTCAGTTATAACTATGAACCCGAGAGGTCATGTCATGGTTATAACTATGAACAGAGGTCATGTCATGGATATAACTGAAGAGATGTCATATCATGGTTATAACTATGAACAGAGGGGTCATATCATGGTTATAACTATTAACCCGAGAGGTCATATCATGGTTATAACTATGAACAGAGAGGTCATATCATGGTTATAACTATAACCAGAGAGGTCATATCATGGTTATAACTATTAAAGAGGGGTCATATCATGGTTATAACTATTAACCCGAGAGGTCATATCATGGTTATAACTATGGAGAGATGTCATATCATGGTTATAACTATGAACAGAGGTCATATCATGGTTATATCAACTACTGACAGAGTGGTAATCATGTTAAAAGCCTGTGTCTCAGCCATGCATGGAGTTTGGTTGACTCTGATGAGGAGAGAAACTTGGTCAATAGGAATGCACCTAAGACAGTTGTTCACTGCAATGCAAGTGTATGTGAATGACATCTGAGAGGGTGAACAGGTCAAAGCTGTGTTTGTTGTGTGTGTGTGTGTGTGTGTGTGTGTGTGTGTGTGTGTGTGTGTGTGTGTGTGTGTGTGTGTGTATACATTCTGTACCACAGAGGTGATTGTCCAGCACTCAGTCTCTCAGTAGCATGTTGACAGTGTGTGTGTGTGTGTATACATTCTGTACCACAGAGGTGTTTGTCCAGCACTCAGTCTCTCAGTAGCATGTTGACAGCGTGTGTGTTCTCTTATTTGCTAGATGGTTGAGTGTTTGTCCATTTAGCCGGACTGGTCTCCTCAACCAGATCAACATCTAGATAATCTGTTGATCCACTGTCCTGAGAAACCTTCTCCTCCTCCTCTCCTCCTCCTCCTCTCCTCCTTCCTCCTCCTGTTTTCTCGTCTTCCCGCGGTGGCAGAGGCCAGACTTGGCAGGCCCCACCATGGCGAGGAAGATGGCGCCCAGGCCATTCCCACAGCACAGGAGTAGAAGGCTGAGCCATAGTTCTGGGTCTTGTCCACCAACAGGCCTGGGGAGAAAACACAGGAGGCAACGTCAGAGATCTGCCAAGACCCTTGAAGATCATCAGGTTGGTGCAGCAGCAATCAAAACCTTCTAGATGGGTTCAAAAGAGGATTACAGACAGACAATGAAAGGATTCACAAGAAAGATATTCAGAGAGGGAGTAACGAAGAGAGGGAGAGACGGAGAGAGGAGAGATGGAGAGAGGGAAAGACGGAGAGAGGAGAGATGGAGAGAGAGGGAAAGACGGAGAGAGGGAGAGACGGAGAGAGGGAAAGACGGAGAGAGGGAGAGATGGAGAGAGGGAAAAGACGGAGAGAGGGAAAGACGGAGAGTAGGGAGGAGACGGAGAGAGGGAGAGACGGAGAGGGAAAGACGGAGAGAGGGAAGAGATGGAGAGAGGAAGACAGAGAGAGGGAGATATGGAGAGAGGGAAAGACAGAGAGGGAGAGATGGAGAGAGGGAAAGACAGAGAGAGGGAGAGATGGAGAGAGGGAAAGACAGAGAGGGAGAGATGGAGAGAGGCAAAGACAGAGAGGGAGAGCGAGAGAGTAACAAACGAGAGGGAGAGAGATAGATGGAGAGGGAGTAATGAAGAGAGGGAGTAACGGAGAGAGGGAGAGATGGAGAGAGGGAGTAACGGAGAGATGGAGTAACAGAGAGAGGGAGAGAAGAAGAAAGGGAGAGAGGAAGTAACAGGGAGAGGGAGTAACGGAGAGAGGGAGAGAAGAAGAAAGGGAGAGAGGGAGTAACGGAGAGAGGGAGAGAAGAAGAAAGGGAGAGAGGGGAGTGAGGGAGTACGGAGCAGAGAGAGAGGGAGTAACGAGAGAGGGGAGAGAGGGAGTAACGGAGAGAGGGAGAGGAGGGAGTAACAGAGAGGGAGAGAGAGAGGGGAGGGAGAGAAGAAGAAAGGAGAGAGGGAGTAACAGAGAGAGGGAGAGAAGAAGAAAGGGAGAGAGGGAGTAGCGGAGAGAGGGGAGTAACAGAGAGAGGGAGAGAGGGAGTAACAGAGAGAGGGAGAGAAGAAGAAAGGGAGAGAGGAAGTAACGGAGAGAGAGGGAGAGAAGAAGAAAGGGAGAGAGGGAGTAACAGAGAGAGGGAGAGAAGAAGGAAAGGAGAGAGAGGGAGTAACAGAGAGAGGGAGAGTAACAGAGAGAGGGAGAGAGAGAAGAAGAAAGGAGAGAGAGGGAGTAACAGAGAGAGGGAGAGAAGAAGAAAGGGAGAGAGGGAGTAACGGAGAGAGGGAGAGAAGAAGAAAGGGAGAGAGGGAGTAACAGAGAGAGTAACAGAGAGAGGGAGAGAGAAGAAGAAAACGGAGAGAGGGAGTAACGGAGAGAGGACGAGAAGAAGAAAGGGAGAGAGGGAGTAACGGAGAGAGAGGGAGAGAAGAAGAAAGGGAGAGAGGGAGTAACAGAGAGAGGGAGAGAAGAAGAAAGGGAGAGAGGGAGTAACAGAGAGAGGGAGAGGAGAGAGGGAGAAAGGGAGAGAGAGGAGTAACAGAGAGAGGGAGAGAGGGAGAGAAGAAGAAGAAAGGGAGAGAGGGAGTAACGGAGAGAGGGGAGGGAGAAGAAGAAAGGGAGAGAGGGAGTAACAGAGAGAGGGAGAGAAGAAGAAAAGGGAGAGAGGGAGTAACAGAGAGAGGGAGAGAGGGAGAAAGGGAGAGAGGGAGTAACGGAGAGAGAGGGAGAGAAGAAGAAAGGGAGAGAGGGAGTACAGAGAGAGGGAGAGAAGAAGAAAGGGAGAGAGGGAGTAACAGAGAGAGGGAGAGAGGGAGAAGGGAGAGAGGGGAAAGAGAAGAAGAAAGGGAGAGAGGGAGTAAGGAGTAACGGAGAGAGAGGGAGAGAGAAGAAAGGGAGAGAGGAGAGTAACAGAGAGAGGGAGAGAAGAAGAAAGGGAGAGAGGGAGTAACAGAGAGAGGAGGAGAGAGGGAGAAAGGGAGAGAGGGAGTAACAGAGAGAGGGGAGAGAGAGGGAGAGAAGAAGAAAGGGAGAGAGGGAGTAACAGAGAGAGGGAGAGAAGAAGAAAGGGAGAGAGGGAGTAACGGAGAGAGGAGTAACAGAGAGAGGGGGAGAGAGGGAGTAACAGAGAGAGGGAGAGAAGAAGAAAGGGAGAGAGGGAGTAACAGAGAGAGGGAGAGAGAAGAAGAAAGGGAGAGAGGAGAGTAACAGAGAGAGAGGGAGTAACAGAGAGAGGAGAGAGGAGAGGGAACAGAGAGAGGGAGAGAAGAAGAAAGGGAGAGAGGGAGTAACGGAGAGAGGGAGAGAAGAAGAAAGGGAGAGAGAGGGAGTAACGAGAGAGAGAGAGAGAGAAGAAGAAAGGGAGAGAGGGAGTAACAGAGAGAGGAGAGAAGAAGAAAGGGAGAGAGGAGAGGGAGAGTAGAAAGGGAGAGAGGGAGTAACAGAGAGAGGGAGAGAAGAAGAAAGGGAGAGAGGGAGTAACAGAGAGAGAGGGAGTAAACAGAGAGAGGGAGAGAGGGAGTAACAGAGAGAGGGAGAGAAGAAGAAAGGGAGAGAGGGAGTAACGGAGAGAGAGGAGAGAAGAAGAAAGGGAGAGAGGGAGTAACAGAGAGAGAGGGAGTAACAGAGAGAAGAGAGAGGGAGAGAGGAGTAACAGAGAGAGGGAGAGAGGGAGTAACGGAGAGAGGGAGAGAGAGAGGAGTAACGACGGAGAGAGGGAGAGAAGAAGAAAGGGAGAGAGGGAGTAACAGAGAGAGGGGAGTAACAGAGAGAGGGAGAGAGGGAGTAACGGAGAGAGGGAGAGAAGAAGAAAAAGGAGAGAGGGAGTAACGAGAGAGGGAGAAGTAACAGAGAGAGGGAGTAACAGAGAGAGAGGAGAGAAGAAGAAAGGGAGAGAGAGGGAGTAACAGAGAGAGGGAGAGAAGAAGAAAGGGAGAGAGGGAGTAACAGAGAGAGGGAGAGAGGGAGTAACGGAGAGAGGGAGAGAGAAGAAAGGGAGAGAGGGAGTAACGGAGAGAGGGAGTAACAGAGAGAGGGAGAGAGGGAGTAACAGAGAGAGGGAGAGAAGAAGAAAGGGAGAGAGGGAGTAACGGAGAGAGGGAGAGTAACAGAGAGAGGGAGTAACAGAGAGAGGGAGAGAAGAAGAAGAAAGGGAGAGAGGGAGTAACGGAGAGAGGGAGAGAGGGAGTAACGGAGAGAGAGGGAGAAGAAGAAGAAAGGAGAGAGAAGAAAGGAGAGAGAGGAGAGAGGGAGTAAAGAGAGAGAGGAGGAGTAACAGAGAGAGGGAGTAACAGAGAGAGGAGAGAGAAGAAGAAAGGGAGAGAGGGAGTAACAGAGAGAGGGAGTAACAGAGAGAGGGAGAGAGGGAGTAACGGAGAGAGGGGAGAGAAGAAGAAATGGAGAGAGGGAGTAACAGAGAGAGGGAGTAACAGAGAGAGGGAGAGAAGAAGAAAGGGAGAGAGGGAGTAACAGAGAGAGGGAGAGAAGAGAAGGGAGAGAGGGAGTAACAGAGAGAGAGAGAGAGGGAGTAACAGAGAGAGGGAAGTAACAGAGAGAGAGAGAGAGGGAGGTAACAGAGAGAGAGAGAGAGGGAGTAACAGAGAGAGGGAGAGAGGGAGAGAAGAAGAAAGGGAGAGAGGGAGTAACAGAGAGAGGGAGAGAAGAAGAAAGGGAGAGAGAGGAGAGTAACAGAGAGAGGGAGAGAAGAAGAAAGGGAGAGAGGGAGTAACAGAGAGAGGGAGAGAAGAAGAAATGGAGAGAGGGAGTAACAGAGAGAGGGAGAGAGAAGAAGAAAGGAGAGAGGGAGTAACAGAGAGAGGGAGAGAAGAAGAAGAGAGAGAGGGAGTAACAGAGAGAGGGGAGTAACAGAGAGAGGGAGAGAGGGAGTAACGGAGAGAGGGAGAGAAGAAGAAATGGAGAGAGGGAGTAACAGAGAGAGGGGGAGAGAAGAAGAAAGGGGAGAGAGGAGTAACGGAGAGAGGGAGAGAAGAAGAGAGGGAGAGAGGGAGTAACAGAGAGAGGGAGGAGAGAAGAAGAAAGGGAGAGAGGAGAGTAACAGAGAGAGGGAGAGAAGAAGAAAGGGAGAGAGGAGTAACAGAGAGAGGGAGTAACAGAGAGAGGGAGAGAGGGAGTAACGGAGAGAGGGAGAGAAGAAGAAATGGAGAGAGGGAGTAACAGAGAGAGGGAGAGAAGAAGAAAGGGAGAGAGGGAGTAACAGAGAGAGGAGAGAAGAAGAAAGGGAGAGAGGAGTAACAGAGAGAGGGAGTAGAGTAACAGAGAGAGGGGAGAGGGAGTAACGGAGAGAAGAAGAAATGAGAGAGAGGGAGAGTAACAGAGAGAGGGAGTAACAGAGAGAGGAGAGAGGGAGGGAGTAAACGGAGAGAGAGGGAGTAACAGAGAGAGGGAGAGAAGAAGAAATGGAGAGAGGGAGTAACAGAAGAGAGGAGAGGAGAGTAACAGAGAGAGGGAGAGAGGGAGAGAAGAAGAAAGGGAGAGAGGGAGAGTAACAGAGAGAGGGAGTAACAGAGAGAGGGAGAGAGGGAGTAACGCGAGAGAGAGAGGGGTAACAGAGAGAGGAGGAGTAACAGAGAGAGGGAGAGAGGGAGTAACGGAGAGAGGGAGAGAAGAAGAAATGAGAATGGAGAGAGGAGAGTAACAGAGAGAGGGAGAGAGGGAGAGAAGAAGAAAGGGAGAGAGGGAGTAACAGAGAGAGGGAGAGAAGAAGAAAGGGAGAGAGGGAGTAACAGAGAGAGGAGAGAGTAACAGAGAGAGGGAGAGAAGAAGAAGAGGGAGAGAGGGAGTAACAGAGAGAGGAGAGTAACAGAGAGAGGGAGAGAAGAAGAAAGAAAAGGGAGAGAGGGAGTAACGGAGAGAGGGAGTAACAGAGAGAGGGAGAGAAGAAGAAAGGGAGAGAGGGAGTAACGGAGAGAGAGAGAGAGAGAAGAAAGGGAGAGAGGGAGTAAGAGAGAGAGGAAGAGAGGGAGAAGGGAGAGAAGAGAAAGGGAGAGAGGGAGTAACGGAGAGAGAGGAGAGAGTAACAGAGAGAGAGGAGTAACAGAGAGAGGAGAGAGGAGTAACGGAGAGAGGGAGAGAAGAAGAAAAGAGAGAGAGAGGGAGTAACGGAGAGAGAGAGAGAGAAGAAGAAAGGGAGAGAGGGAGTAACAGAGAGAGAGGGAGAGAAGAAGAAAGGGAGAGAGGGAGTAACGGAGAGAGAGAGAGAGAGAAGAAGAAAGGGAGAGAGGGAGTAACAGAGAGAGAGGAGAGAGAAGAAGAAAGGGAGAGAGGGAGTAACGGAGAGAGAGGGAGTAACAGAGAGAGGGAGAGTAACAGAGAGAGAGAGAGAGGGAGTAACAGAGAGAGGGAGAGAGGGAGAGAAGAAGAAAGGGAGAGAGGGAGTAACAGAGAGAGGGAGAGAAGAAGAAAGGGAGAGAGGGAGTAACAGAGAGAGGGAGAGAAGAAGAAAGGGAGAGAGGGAGTAACAGAGAGAGGGAGAGAAGAAGAAATGGAGAGAGAGGAGTAACAGAGAGAGGGAGAGAAGAAGAAAGGGAGAGAGAGGGAGTAACAGAGAGAGGGAGAGAAGAAGAAAGGGAGAGAGGGAGTAACAGAGAGAGGGAGTAACAGAGAGAGGGAGAGAGGGAGTAACGGAGAGAGGGAGAGAAGAAGAAATGGAGAGAGGGAGTAACAGAGAGAGGGAGAGAAGAAGAAAAGGGAGAGAGGGGAGTAACAGAGAGAGGGAGTAACGGAGAGAGGGAGAGAGGGAGTAACGGAGAGAGGGAGAGAAGAAGAAAGGGAGAGAGAGGGAGTAACGGAGAGAGGAGGGAGTAACAGAGAGAGGGAGAGAGGGAGTAACAGAGAGAGGGAGAGAGGGAGTAACGGAGAGAGGGAGAGAAGAAGAAAGGGAGATTGGGAGTAACGGAGAGAGGGAGTAACAGAGAGAGGGAGTAACAGAGAGAGGGAGAGAAGAAGAAAGGGAGAGAGAGAGGGAGTAACAGAGAGAGGGAGAGAAGAGAAAGGGAGAGAGGGAGTAACAGAGAGAGGGAGAGAGGGAGTAACGGAGAGAGAGAGAAGAAGAAAGGGAGAGAGGGAGTAACGGAGAGAGGGAGTAACAGAGAGAGGGAGAGAGGGAGTAACAGAGAGAGAGGAGAGAAGAAGAAAGGGAGAGAGGGAGTAACGGAGAGAGGGAGTAACAGAGAGAGGGAGTAACAGAGAGAGGGAGAGAAGAAGAAAGGGAGAGAGGGGAGTAACGGAGAGAGGGGAGTAACAGAGAGAGGGAGAGTAACAGAGAGAGGGAGAGAAGAAGAAAGGGAGAGAGGGAGTAACAGAGAGAGGGAGTAACAGAGAGAGGGAGAGAGGGAGTAACGGAGAGAGGGAGAGAAGAAGAAATGGAGAGAGGGGAGTAACAGAGAGAGGGAGTAACAGAGAGAGGGAGAGAAGAAGAAAGGGAGAGAGGGAGTAACAGAGAGAGGGAGAGAAGAAGAAAGGGAGAGAGGGAGTAACAGAGAGAGAGAGAGAGGGAGTAACAGAGAGAGGGAGAGAGGGAGTAACAGAGAGAGAGAGAGAGGGAGTAAGAGAGAGGGAGAGAGTAACAGAGAGAGGGAGAGGAGGGAGAGAGAGAAGAAAAGGAGGAGAGAGGGAGTAACAGAGAGAGGAGAGAAGAAGAAAGGGAGAGAGGGAGTAACAGAGAGAGGGAGAGAAGAAGAAAGGGAGAGAGGGAGTAACAGAGAGAGGGAGAAGAAGAGAAATGGAGAGAGGGAGTAACAGAGAGAGGGAGAGAAGAAGAAAGGGAGAGAGGGAGTAACAGAGAGAGGAGAGAGGAGAGAGAGAGAAGAAAGGGAGAGAGGGAGTAACAGAGAGAGGGAGAGAAGAAGAAAGGGAGAGAGGGAGTAACAGAGAGAGAGAGAGAGGGAGTAACAGAGAGAGGGAGAGAGGGAGAGAAGAAGAAAGGGAGAGAGGGAGTAACAGAGAGAGGGAGAGAAGAAGAAAGGGAGAGAGGGAGTAACAGAGAGAGGGAGAGAAGAAGAAAGGGGAGAGGGAGTAACAGAGAGAGGAGAGAGAGAAGAAGAAGAAATGGAGAGAGGGAGTAACAGAGAGAGGGAGAGAAGAAGAAAGGGAGAGAGGGAGTAACAGAGAGAGGGAGAGAAGAAGAAAGGGAGAGAGGAGTAACAGAGAGAGGGAGTAACAGAGAGAGGGAGAGAGGGAGTAACGGAGAGAGGGAGAGAGAGAAGAAGAAATGGAGAGAGGAGTAACAGAGAGAGAGAGAGAGGGAGAGAAGAAGAAAGGGAGAGAGGGAGTAACGGAGAGAGGGAGAGAAGAAGAAAGGGAGAGAGGGAGTAACAGAGAGAGGGAGAGAAGAAGAAAGGGAGAGAGGGAGTAACAGAGAGAGGGAGAGAAGAAGAAAGGGAGAGAGGGAGTAACAGAGAGAGGGAGTAACAGAGAGAGGGAGAGAGGGAGTAACGGAGAGAGGGAGAGAGAAGAAGAAATGGAGAGAGGGAGTAACAGAGAGAGGAGAGAAGAAGAAAGGGAGAGAGAGGGAGTAACAGAGAGAGGGAGAGAAGAAGAAAGGGAGAGAGGGAGTAGTAACAGAGAGAGGGAGTAACAGAGAGAGGGAGAGAGGGAGTAACGGAGAGAAGAAGAAATGAGAGAGAGGGAGTAACAGAGAGAGGGAGTAACAGAGAGAGGGAGAGAGGGAGTAACGGAGAGAGAGGGAGTAACAGAGAGAGGGAGAGAAGAAGAAATGGAGAGAGGGAGTAACAGAGAGAGGGAGTAACAGAGAGAGGGAGAGAGAGGAGAGAAGAAGAAAGGGAGAGAGGAGAGTAACAGAGAGAGGGAGAGTAACAGAGAGAGAGGAGAGAGGGAGTAACGGAGAGAGAGGAGTAACAGAGAGAGGGAGAGAGGGAGTAACGGAGAGAGGGAGAGAAGAAGAAATGGAGAGAGGGAGTAACAGAGAGAGGGAGAGAGGGAGAGAGAAGAAAGGGAGAGAGGGAGTAACAGAGAGAGGGAGAGAAGAAGAAAGGGAGAGAGGGAGTAACAGAGAGAGGGAGTAACAGAGAGAGGGAGAGAAGAAGAAAGGGGAGAGGGAGTAACAGAGAGAGGGAGTAACAGAGAGAGGGAGAGAAGAAGAAAGGGAGAGAGGGAGTAACGGAGGAGAGAGGAGTAACAGAGAGAGGGAGAGAAGAAGAAAGGGAGAGAGGAGTAACGGAGAGAGAGAGAGAGAAGAAGAAAGGGAGAGAGGGAGTAACAGAGAGAGAGGGAGAGAAGAAGAAAGGGAGAGAGGGAGTAACGGAGAGAGAGGGAGTAACAGAGAGAGGAGAGTAACAGAGAGAGGAGAGAGGGAGTAACGGAGAGAGGGAGAGAAGAAGAAAGGAGAGAGAGGGAGTAACGGAGAGAGAGAGAGAGAAGAAGAAAGGGAGAGAGAGGGAGTAACAGAGAGAGAGGGAGAGAAGAAGAAAGGAGAGAGGGAGTAACGGAGAGAGAGGGAGTAACAGAGAGAGGAGTAACAGAGAGAGAGAGAGAGAGAGGGAGTAACAGAGAGAGGAGAGAGGGAGAGAAGAAGAAAGGGAGAGAGGAGAGGAGTAACAGAGAGGGAGAGAAGAAGAAAGGGAGAGAGGAGTAACAGAGAGAGGGAGAGAAGAAGAAAGGGAGAGAGGGGAGTAACAGAGAGAGAGAGAGAAGAGAGAAGAAGAAATGGAGAGAGGGAGTAACAGAGAGAGAGGAGAGAGAAGAAGAAAGGGAGAGAGGGAGTAACAGAGAGAGGAGAGAAGAAGAAAGGAGAGAGAGGGAGTAACAGAGAGAGGGAGTAACAGAGAGAGGGAGAGAGGGAGTAACGGAGAGAGGGAGAGAAGAAGAAGAAATGGAGAGAGGGGTAACAGAGAGAGGGAGAGAAGAAGAAAGGGAGAGAGGGAGTAACGGAGAGAGGAGAGAGAGAGAAGAAGAAGGGAGAGAGGGAGTAACAGAGAGAGGGAGAGAAGAAGAAAGGGAGAGAGGGAGTAACAGAGAGAGGGAGAGAAGAAGAAAGGGAGAGAGGGAGTAACAGAGAGAGGGAGTAACAGAGAGAGGGAGAGAGGGAGTAACGGAGAGAGGGAGAGAAGAAGAAATGGAGAGAGGGAGTAACAGAGAGAGGGAGAGAAGAAGAAAGAGAAGGGGAGAACAGAGAGAGAGGAGTAACAGAGAGAGGGAGAGAAGAAGGGAGAGAGGAGTAACAGAGAGAGGGAGTAACAGAGAGAGGGAGAGAGGGAGTAACGGAGAGAGGGAGAGAAGAAGAAATGGAGAGAGGGAGTAACAGAGAGGGAGGGAGTAACAGAGAGAGGGAGAGAGGGAGAGAAGAAGAAAGGGAGAGAGGGAGTAACAGAGAGAGGGAGTAACAGAGAGAGGGAGAGAGGGAGTAACGGAGAGAGAGGGAGTAACAGAGAGAGGAGAGTAACAGAGAGAGGGAGAGAGGGAGTAACGGAGAGAGGGAGAGAAGAAGAAATGGAGAGAGGGAGTAACGGAGAGAGAGGGAGTAACAGAGAGAGGGAGAGAGGGAGTAACGGAGAGAGGGAGAGAAGAAGAAATGGAGAGAGGGAGTAACAGAGAGAGGGAGAGAGGGAGAGAAGAAGAAAGGGAGAGAGGGAGTAACAGAGAGAGGGAGAGAAGAAGAAAGGAGAGAGAGGGAGTAGCGAAGAGAGGGAGTAACAGAGAGAGGGAGAGAGGGAGTAACGGAGAGAGGGAGAGAAGAAGAAATGGAGAGAGGGAGTAACAGAGAGAGGGAGAGAGGGAGAGAAGAAGAAAGGGAGAGAGGGGAGTAACAGAGAGAGGAGAGAAGAAGAAAGGGAGAGAGGGAGTAACAGAGAGAGGGAGTAACAGAGAGAGGGAGAGAAGAAGAAAGGGAGAGAGGGAGTAACAGAGAGAGGGAGTAACAGAGAGAGGGAGAGAAGAAGAAAGGGAGAGAGGGAGTAACGGAGAGAGGGAGTAACAGAGAGAGGGAGTAACAGAGAGAGGGAGAGAAGAAGAAAGGAGAGAGGGAGTAACGGAGAGAGAGAGAGAGAAGAAGAAAGGGAGAGAGGGAGTAACAGAGAGAGAGGGAGAGAAGAAGAAAGGGAGAGAGGAGTAACGGAGAGAGAGGGAGTAACAGAGAGAGAGAGAGGGAGTAACAGAGAGAGAGAGAGAGGGAGTAACGGAGAGAGGGAGAGAAGAAGAAAGGGAGAGAGAGGGAGTAACGGAGAGAGAGAGAGAGAGAAGAAGAAAGGGAGAGAGGGGAGTAACAGAGAGAGAGGGAGAGAAGAAGAAAGGGAGAGAGGGAGTAACGGAGAGAGAGAGAGAGAAGAAGAAAGGGAGAGAGGGAGTAACAGAGAGAGAGGGAGAGAAGAAGAAAGGGAGAGAGGGAGTAACGGAGAGAGAGGGAGTAACAGAGAGAGGGAGTAACAGAGAGAGAGAGAGGGAGAGAGGAGGAGTAACGGAGAGAGGGAGAGAGGGAGAGATGGAGAGAGGGAGTAACGGAGAGAGGGAGTAACAGAGAGAGGGAGAGAAGAAGAAATGGAGAGAGGGAGTAACGGAGAGAGAGGGAGTAACAGAGAGAGGGAGTAACAGAGAGAGGGAGAGAGGGAGTAACGGAGAGAGGGAGAGAAGAAGAAATGGAGAGAGGGAGTAACAGAGAGAGGGAGTAACAGAGAGAGGGAGAGAGGGAGTAACAGAGAGAGGGAGAGAGGGAGTAACGGAGAGAGGGAGAGAAGAAGAAATGGAGAGAGGGAGTAACAGAGAGAGAGAGAGAGGGAGAGAAGAAGAAAGGGAGAGAGGGAGTAACAGAGAGAGGGAGTAACAGAGAGAGGGAGAGAGGGAGTAACGGAGAGAGGGAGTAACGGAGAGAGGGGAGTAACAGAGAGAGGGAGAGAAGAAGAAATGGAGAGAGGGAGTAACGGAGAGAGAGAGGAGAGTAACAGAGAGAGGGAGTAACAGAGAGAGGGAGAGAGGGAGTAACGGAGAGAGAGAGGAGAGAAGAAGAAATGGAGAGAGGGAGTAACAGAGAGAGGGAGTAACAGAGAGAGGGAGAGAGGGAGTAACGGAGAGAGGGAGAGAAGAAGAAATGGAGAGAGGGAGTAACAGAGAGAGGGAGTAACAGAGAGAGGGAGAGAGGGAGTAACGGAGAGAGGGAGAGAGAAGAAGAAATGGAGAGAGGGAGAGAGTAACAGAGAGAGGGAGTAACAGAGAGAGGGAGAGAGGGAGTAACAGAGAGAGGGAGAGAGGGAGTAACGGAGAGAGGGAGAGAAGAAGAAATGGAGAGAGGAGTAACAGAGAGAGGGAGAGAGGGAGTAACAGAGAGAGGGGAGAGAAGAAGAAATGGAGAGAGGGAGTAAAAGACAGAGAGGAGAGGAGTAACAGAGAGAGGGAGTAACAGAGAGAGGGAGAGAGGGAGTAACGGAGAGAGGGAGAGAAGAAGAAATGGAGAGAGGAGTAACAGAGAGAGAGAGAGAGAAGAAGAAAGGGAGAGAGGGAGTAACAGAGAGAGAGGGATGAGAAGAAGAAAGGGAGAGAGGGAGTAACGGAGAGAGAGGGAGAGAAGAAGAAAGGGAGAGAGGGAGTAACAGAGAGAGGGAGTAACAGAGAGAGGGAGAGAGGGAGTAACGGAGAGAGGGAGAGGAAGAAGAAATGGAGAGAGGGAGTAACAGAGAGAGGGAGTAACAGAGAGAGGGAGAGAGGGAGTAACGGAGAGAGGGAGAGAAGAAGAAATGGAGAGAGAGGAGTAACAGAGAGAGGGAGTAACAGAGAGAGGGAGAGAGGGAGTAACAGAGAGAGGGAGAGAGGGAGTAACGGAGAGAGGGAGAGAAGAAGAAATGGAGAGAGGGAGTAACAGAGAGAGGGAGAGAGGGAGTAACAGAGAGAGGGAGAGAAGAAGAAATGGAGAGAGGGAGTAACAGAGAGAGGGAGTAACAGAGAGAGGGAGAGAGGAGTAACAGATGAGAGGGAGAGAGGGAGTAACGGAGAGAGGGAGAGAAGAAGAAATGGAGAGAGGGAGTAACAGAGAGAGAGAGAGAGAAGAAGGAAAGGAGAGAGGGAGTAACAGAGAGAGAGGGAGAGAAGAAGAAAGGGACGAGAGGGAGTAACGGAGAGAGAGGGAGAGAAGAAGAAAGGGAGAGAGGAGTAACGGAGAGAGAGGAGAGAAGAAGAAAGGGAGAGAGGGAGTAACAGAGAGAGGGAGAGAAGAAGAAAGGGAGAGAGGGAGTAACAGAGAGAAGAGAGAGAAGAAGAAAGGGAGAGAGGGAGTAACAGAGAGAGGGAGAGAGGGAGTAACGGAGAGAGGGAGAGAAGAAGAAAGGGAGAGAGGGAGTAACGGAGAGAGGGAGTAACAGAGAGAGGGAGAGAGGGAGTAACAGAGAGAGGGAGAGAGGGAAGTAACGGAGAGAGGAGAGAAGAAGAAAGGGAGAGAGGGAGTAACAGAGAGAGGGAGTAACAGAGAGAGGGAGAGAGGGAGTAACGGAGAGAGGGAGTAACAGAGAGAGGGAGTAACAGAGAGAGGGAGTAACAGAGAGAGGGAGTAACAGAGAGAGGGAGTAACAGAGAGAGGGAGAGAAGAAGAAAGGGAGAGAGGGAGTAACAGAGAGGAGGGAGAGAAGAAGAAAGGGAGAGAGGGAGTAACAGAGAGAGGGAGAGAAGAAGAAAGGGAGAGAGGGAGTAACAGAGAGAGGGAGAGAAGAAGAAAGGGAGAGAGGGAGTAACAGAGAGAGGGAGTAACAGAGAGAGGGAGTAACAGAGAGAGGGAGAGAAGAAGAAAGGGAGAGAGGGAGTAACAGAGAGAGGGAGAGAAGAAGAAAGGGAGAGAGGGAGTAACGGAGAGAGGGAGAGAAGAAGAAAGGGAGAGAGGGAGTAACAGAGAGAGGGAGTAACAGAGAGAGGGAGAGAGGGAGTAACAGAGAGAGGGAGAGAGGGAGTAACGGAGAGAGGGAGAGAGGGAGTAACAGAGAGAGGGAGTAACAGAGAGGGAGAGAGAGGGAGTAACAGAGAGAGGGAGTAACGGAGAGAGGGAGAGAGGGAGTAACAGAGAGAGGGAGTAACAGAGAGAGGGAGAGAGGGAGTAACAGAGAGAGGGAGTAACGGAGAGAGGGAGAGAGGGAGTAACAGAGAGAGGGAGTAACAGAGAGAGGGAGAGAGGGAGTAACAGAGAGAGGGAGAGAGGGAGTAACAGAGAGAGGGAGTAACAGAGAGAGGGAGAGAGGGAGTAACAGAGAGAGGGAGTAACGGAGAGAGGGAGAGAGGGAGTAACAGAGAGAGGGAGTAACAGAGAGAGGGAGAGAGGGAGTAACAGAGAGAGGGAGAGAAGAAGAAAGGGAGAGAGGGAGTAACGGAGAGAGGGAGTAACAGAGAGAGGGAGAGAAGAAGAAAGGGAGAGAGGGAGTAACAGAGAGAGGGAGTAACAGAGAGAGGGAGAGAGGGAGTAACAGAGAGAGGGAGAGAAGAAGAAAGGGAGAGAGGGAGTAACGGAGAGAGGGAGTAACAGAGAGAGGGAGAGAAGAAGAAAGGGAGAGAGGGAGTAACGGAGAGAGAGAGAGAGAGAGAAGACTAAGATCCAGACAGAGTTAACTAGAGTCTCTTACCCCCCAGTGGTGGTCCTGCCAACCCAGCAAAGCTCTGGATACACACATAGACCCCCACGGACGAGGGCATCCTGTCTATGCCCACCACGTCGTCCTCCGCCAGCATGGGGATGTGTGTAGAGCCCACGGTGCCCATCAGGAAGCCATAGAGGCAGCAGCAGGCTGCCAGGCCCCAGAACTCAGTCACCTGGGTGAAGGCAAGCAGCACCAGACACAGCAGAACTACACATCCCAGAAGCACCTGGGTCTTACGCATCCGCACCTTGTTTAAAATGACCCCGATGGACAGGCGCCCGCAGACCTCGGACACCGCCATTACAGAGAGCATGTAGGCCGCCTTCTCTGGGTGGACGCCGCGGCTCTTACTGAGCTCTATGATGTAGAGCGACGGGGCGAAGAACCCCAGCGTGGCGAAGAGACCGAACAGAGAGTAGCAGATGAACGCTCCATCTTTCAACACAGAAAAGTCTAGAAGTTTAGGTCTGGAGGGTTGGACAAGGGGACCCACCTCACCCTGCTCTTTCTCCCCAGCCTCCAGCTGATTCAGTGGGGTTCCAAGGCCTGCCTGTCCCCCCTGGTTCTTCTCCCCCTGGTTCTTCTCCCCCTGGTCCTCCATGAGGGCCCGGGTCTCTGAGGGGTCCTGTGCGGCTGTGGAGGCCCGGAGGTCAGCACTGGAGGCGGACAGAGAGGTGACCCCAGAATCCCCCGAGTCCTCAGACTCCCCCGAGCTAACGTTGGTCTCGGTGTCCTCATTCTCCAGCTCGTAGACCGTCTGCAGCTTAACGGACAGCTTCTCCTTATTGGACACCTCCCCTGACACTTCCTGGTCAGGTCGGATGATGATTGGTCGAAGCAGAGCGCCGCAGCCAATCACGGAGGCCTGCATGAGACCGATGACAATGAGGCAGTGGCGCCAGCCGATGATCTCCTTCAAGGCCATGAAGGCTGCAGAGGAGGAGAGGAGATGAATGACTGTTAGAAACATTTAAAAGTCCTGTTTCTTTACCTTCCTCCACAATGTTTCAGGTATTATTTATAGAACAGTATCAGTCACTATATCTGCCTTTTGAGATTCATTAGTCTGTGTATGAAATGCCACCCTATTCCCTATATAGCACCCTACACCCTATGGGCCCTGGTCAAATGTAGTGAACTATGTAGGGAATAGGGTATCATTGGACCCTGGACCAAAGTAGTGCACTATGTAGGGAATAGGGTATCATTGGGCCCTGGACCAAAGTAGTGCACTATGTAGGGAATAGGGTATCATTGGGCCCTGGACCAAAGTAGTGCACTATATAGGGAATAGGGTGCAATTTGGGACACACATGAAACCGTAATGTACCTGGTGCGAAGACAAACATGGCAAAGGACTCCCCTGAGGAGGCCAGAGCGGTGACCAGGGACCTCCTCCTGCTGAAGTACTGGGACAGGATGGTGATGGTGGGCAGGAAGGTCAGGCAGTACCCCAGACCTGGACACATTACAAAACCACAAACACCTGTTATTGTATATACACGCAATCTGGAAAATCACATGAAGCAACATGAAACCAAACCACATGAAAACACGGATTACAGGAAGTAGGACAGGAAGTACCTTTTGTCATCAAGATCATGTCACATAACGTTTACAACGTGAATACAGTCACTGTGTAAAATGCTGCTGACGGTTTCACGTTTCAGTCCCATGTCTCAGATATATATATACACACATCATTGGTCCAGCAGAGGGACACACAGAGGGGTGTGACAGCCACGGGCACTGCGGCAAGGTCAGGGGTCAGAGGTCAGAGGTCAGGGTTGACAGGTCACCCTGATGTCAAGAGGTCAGGGTCGATAGGTCACCTCGGGCTTGTCGTGGTGGTGACTGCTGAAAGAGGACGTAGTTAAAGAACAAAGACAAGAAGAGAGAAGACAGAGGTTGTTAAGTTAAGCTGCTGTCTGTTTTAAAGGAAGGTGAAGAGTTATTTAGTGGGACAGCTAGCAGTGCTTCGTTCTGTAAAAGAAAAGTTATTTGGATCAGATCTGAAAGGAAATATTGGTTTATTTTGGACAATTTTGGGGAATTGTTATTTTTCTGTTGTGTAAATCTGTCCTACAGACTCAAGATGGGGGGAGTTTAGGCCTCAATGACACGTTTCATTCGTATCTTTCGATCTGAACTGAATACAGCTTTGACAGTGGGGAGTTTTTACCCCACAAACACAGGCCGGGTCTGGAAGAGACAGACATCGATCAGTCAGCCTCATGCACTGCTAGGAGTCCCTTGTTTCATTCAGATCTTTTCAGATCTTTGTGTGTGTGTGTGTGTGTGTGTGTGTGTGTGTGTGTGTGTATAAAGTAGTTAGATCGTTACCTGAGACGATGCCGATAGTGACGTACATCTCGTTGATGGAGGAGACGAAAGCAGAGCTGATGGTACCCAGACTGACCAGAAAACCCCCCAACATCACTACGGGACGGTACCCAAACCGGTTACTGAGCACCGAGGACAGAGGGGCTGGAGGGGGAGAGAGAGAGTGGGGGGGGGGAAAGAGAAGGGGGGAAGAAAAGAGAGGGGGGGAAGAGGAGAGAGGGGGGGAAGAGTAGAGAGGGAGAGAGAGGGGGGGGGAAGAGGAGAGAGAGGGGGAAGGGGGGGGAGAGGAGAGAGAGGGGGAAGAGGGGAGAGAGGGGGGGGAAGAGGGGAGAGGGGAGAGGGGGAAGAGGAGAGAGGGGGAAGAGGAGAGAGAGGGGAAGAGGAGGGAGAGGGAGGGAGAGGAGAGAGAGGGGGAAGAGGAGAGAGGGGGGGAAGGGGAGAGAGATGGGGAAGAGGAGGGAGAGGAGAGAGAGGGAAGAGGAGAGAGGGGGGAAGGGGAGAGAGATGGGGAAGAGGAGGGAGAGGGAGGGAGAGGAGAGAGAGGGGGAAGAGGAGAGAGGGGGAGAGAGAGGAGAGAGGGGCAAGAGGAGAGAGGGGGAAGGGGAGAGGGGGAAGAGGAGAGAGGAGAGAGAGGGGGAAGAGGAGAGAGAGGGAGAAGAGGAGAGCGAGGAGAGAGAGGGAGAAGAGGAGAGCGAGGAGAGAGAGGGGGAAGAGGAGAGAGGAGAGAGAGGGGGAAGAGGAGAGAGAGGGAGAAGAGGAGAGAGAGGGAGAGAGGGAGAGAGGGGGAAGGATGAGAGAGGAGGAGAGAGGACTGTTAGTTTTACTATAGACATGTTTTTAATTTACCTTTTACACTATTTAATGAAGTCGTTGATTGACACAGTTCAGTGAGTAGGACAGATTCTGTGTCTAAATACTGTTCACACAGATTTACTGGCCCATAAAGCCTCTTATACGAGTGCTGATCTAGGATCAGGACCCCTGTCCATAAAAATCTGATACATTATGATCTAAAAGGCAAAACTATTCCTAGATCAGCACTGCTACTCTGATCTTAGACCTGTGAAGGTGATGATTAAAACTTCCTAAGGCTAGGGGGCAGTATTTTGATGTCCGGATGAAAAGCGTGCCCAAAGTAAACTGCCTGTTACTCAGGCCCACTAGGATATGCATGTAATTGGTAGATTTGGATAGAAAACAGACTAAAGTTTCTAAAACTGTTAAAATGATGTCTGTGAGTATAACATAACTGATTTGGCAGGCGAAACCCTGAGGACAAACCATCCAGGGAATATTTTTTTGAGGTCATAGGATTTTCCAATGGTTTTCTATGGGAAACCTGCTTGCAGTTCCTATGGCTTCCACTAGATGTCACCAGTCTTTAGAAATTGGTCAATGTTTTTCTTTTGAGAAATGAAGAAGTAGTGTTATTCATTCCATGTGTCACTCTGAAGGTCCCCCTACTATTTTGTTGCGCTCCCGTCTTATTTTCCTTCGGTATTGGAAACAGATTATCCCGTCTTAAATTTTATCGATTATTTACATTTTAGGATACCTGAGGTTGGATTAGGAATGTTGCTTGAAATGTTTGGACTGAGGTTACAGGTAACTAATTAGATACTTTGTAGTCATGTTGGGCGAGATGAAACCGGTGTATTTCTGAATCAAACGCGCCAAATAAATTGACATTTTGGGGATATAAAGAAGGAATTTATCGAACAAAACGACCATTCATTGTGTCACTGTGGGGATTGCAAAAAGAAGATTTTCAAAGGTAAGGTACTCATTATTTCTTACTTTTGTGTCGCACCTGCCTGGTTGAAAAATAATTTAGTTTAGTTTAGTTTAGTTTGTATGCGGGGGCGCTGTCCTCAGGTAATCCCATGGTTTGCTTTCACCGTAAAGCCTTTTTGAAATCTGACACAGCGGATGGATTAACAAGAAGTTAAGCTTTATTTTGATGTATTACACTTATATTTTCGTGAATGTTGAATATTGATATTTCTGGAGTTTGTATTTGGCGCTCTGCAATTTCACCGGATGTTGTCAAATCGATCCCACTAAAGGGATTGGCACTTTAAGAGATTCTTACGAGGTTTTAAGAGGCTCTCCCTGGACCACCTGTGAAGCTGAGGATGATTAAGATGCTCTGTCTGACCCACCTGTGATTATGACGACTAAGAGGCTCTCTGACCACCTGTGATTATGATGACTAAGAGGCTCTCTGAACCACCTGTGAAGCTGAGGATGACTAAGATGCTCTGTCTGACCCACCTGTGATTATGATGACTAAGAGGCTCTCTGAACCACCTGTGAAGCTGAGGATGATTAAGATGATCTGTCTGACCCACCTGTGATTATGATGACTAAGAGGCTCTCTGAACCACCTGTGATTATGATGACTAAGAGGCTCTCTGAACCACCTGTGAAGCTGAGGATGATTAAGATGATCTGTCTGACCCACCTGTGATTATGACGACTAAGAGGCTCTCTGACCCACCTGTGATTATGATGATTAAGAGGCTCTCTGACCCACCTGTGATTATGACGACTAAGAGGCTCTCTGAACCACCTGTGATTATGAGGCTCTCTGAACCACCTGTGATTATGAGGCTCTCTGACCCACCTGTGATTATGAGGCTCTCAGACCCACCTGTGATTATGACGACTAAGAGGCTCTCTGACCCACCTGTGATTATGACGACTAAGAGGCTCTCTGACCCACCTGTGATTATGATGACTAAGAGGCTCTCTGACCCACCTGTGATTATGACGACTAAGAGGCTCTGTCTGAACCACCTGTGATTATGAGGCTCTCTGACCCACCTGTGATTATGAGGCTCTCAGACCCACCTGTGATTATGATGACTAAGAGGCTCTCTGACCCACCTGTGATTATGACGACTAAGAGGCTCTCTGACCCACCTGTGATTATGACGACTAAGAGGCTCTCTGACCCACCTGTGATTGATGACTAAGAGGCTCTCTGACCCACCTGTGATTATGACGACTAAGAGGCTCTCTGACCCACCTGTGATTATGACGACTAAGAGGCTCTCTGACCCACCTGTGATTATGACGACTAAGAGGCTCTCTGACCCACCTGTGATAATGACGACTAAGAGGCTCTCTGACCCACCTGTGATTATGATGACTAAGAGGCTCTCTGACCCACCTGTGATTATGACGACTAAGAGGCTCTCTGACCCACCTGTGATTATGACGACTAAGAGACTCTCTGACTCACCTGTGATTATGACGACTAAGAGGCTCTCTGACCCACCTGTGATTATGACGACTAAGAGGCTCTGTCTGACCCACCTGTGATTATGATGACTAAGAGGCTCTCTGACCCACCTGTGATTATGACGACTAAGAGGCTCTCTGACCCACCTGTGATTATGACGACTAAGAGGCTCTCTGACCCACCTGTGATTATGATGACTAAGAGGCTCTCTGACCCACCTGTGATTATGATGACTAAGAGGCTCTCTGACCCACCTGTGATTATGACGACTAAGAGGCTCTCTGACTCACCTGTGATTATGATGACTAAGAGGCTCTCTGACCCACCTGTGAATGTGAGGATGAAGACACAGATTGCGATGACCCAGGATACTCTGCTGTTGCTCTCCCCAAACTCTGTCATGAGGTCCTCGAGGAACACCCCCAGAGACTTGATGGTCCCGTAGGTAAACACCTCAACGAAGAAGAAGGCCACGGCCACCGCCCAGCCCCAGCCCCCGTCTGGCACCGCCTCGTACACACATGGACCCCCGCACCCCCCGGACCCCCGCACCGCTGACTTTAACCCCCGCATGGCTGGGTCTGAGCACCTGGGAGAGAGGGACAGAGAGTCAACTTTTAAAGTTTTAAAGTTTTTCCAAGTGTAGTCGAGTGCTGTGATGAAACTGGCTTTCGTTGAGGACCGCCACAGGAAAGGAAGACCCAGAGTTACCTCTGCTGCAGAGGATAAGTTCATTAGAGTTACCAGCCTCAGAATTCGGCAATTAACTGCACCTCAGAAAACATCAAGTGTTCAGAGGAGACTGTGTGAATCAGGCCTTCATGGTCCAATTGCTGAAAAGAAGAATCTAAAATCTATTATGATGTGCTTAACACTGTTTTGGTTACCACATGATTCCATATGTGTTCTTTCATAGATTTGATGTCTTCACTGTTATTCTACAATGTAGAAAATAGTGTGTGTGTGCTGTATGTATACTGAGTGTACAAAACATTAAGAACACCTGTCTGTCCATGACACACTGACCAGGTGAAAGATATGATCCCTTATTGATGTCACTTGTTAAATCCACTTCAATCAGTGTAGATGAAGGGGAGGAGACCTGGTTAAAGATGAAGGGGAGGAGACCTGGTTAAACTCAATATTAGGAAGGTGTTCTTAATGTTTTGTACACTCGGTGTATGTATCCACTTAGAGGGAAAGAGACAGAGATACTGGCATGCAGGCATACACACACACACACACACACACACACACACACACACACACACCACACACACACACACACACACACACACACATACACACACACACAATAACCATAGCCTCCAGACCTGGCACATATAAAGGAACACAGCCAGAGGAAAGACACACGAGAGCATATAGTGGGCTGGTGAGACTTAAGGGCGTTCTCATAACATCTTTTGTTTGCTTAAGTTTGAATCAGAGTTCAGATATGAGCCTTAAGTTTCACCCCCACCATCCCCACTCTCGTTCTCTCTATAAATGTTTATCTCTCTCTGTTCTGGTCTTCTCTTGTTCCATCTGATTCTGAACTGAAAACAAAACAAAGATTATATAATCTACCAGCTGATCCAGCTGGTGTCTTAATACTACTATAGCTCTATCCAAAATATAGACTGTTTTATATGGGGCTGGTTCATAGACTGACTGTTTTATATGGGGCTGGTTCATAGACTGACTGTTTTATATGGGGCTGGTTCATAGACTGACTGTTTTATATGGGGCTGGTTCATAGACTGACTGTTTTATATGGGGCTGGTTCATAGACTGACTGTTTTATATGGGGCTGGTTCATAGACTGACTGTTTTGTATGGGGCTGGTTCATAGACTGACTGTTTTATATGGGGCTGGTCCGTAGACTGACTGTTTTATATGGGGCTGGTTCATAGACTGACTGTTTTATATGGGGCTGGTTCATAGACTGACTGTTTTATATGGGGCTGGTTCATAGACTGACTGTTTTATATGGGGCTGGTTCATAGACTGACTGTTTTATATGGGGCTGGTTCATAGACTGACTGTTTTATATGGGGCTGGTTCATAGACTGACTGTTTTATATGGGGCTGGTTCATAGACTGACTGTTTTATATGGGGCTGGTTCATAGACTGACTGTTTTGTATGGGGCTGGTTCATAGACTGACTGTTTTATATGGGGCTGGTTCATAGACTGACTGTTTTATATGGGGCTGGTTCATAGACTGACTGTTTTATATGGGGCTGGTTCATAGACTGACTGTTTTATATGGGGCTGGTTCATAGACTGACTGTTTTATATGGGGCTGGTTCATAGACTGACTGTTTTATATGGGGCTGGTTCATAGACTGACTGTTTTATATGGGGCTGGTTCATAGACTGACTGTTTTATATGGGGCTGGTTCATAGACTGACTGTTTCATATGGGGCTGGTTCATAGACTGACTGTTTTATATGTTATTATCGTGTGCGTGTGTGTGTGTGTGTGTGTGTGTATCACAGAGCTGAGAAACTCTGTTTATGTGTGATCTCCCCTGTTATCTCAACTGCATGATAATAACATGTATTTAGATTAGGAGGAAAATCCACTATTGTAATCTATAGCAGACCAATCTGTAGCTATAGTTACAGGATCCACACGCATGAAAAATACATGTTTCTGGATCATAAATACCAATATGGCTGAAACCGGTCCGTGTGGAAGGCAAGCCCTTCCTAATTCAAACCCCTGTCTCCTCTACCATGTTCCTTGGGCTGCTAACAGGTGGTGGCCCACGTTCCCACTGAGCTGAAACAACTGCACTTGATACGATGTAACAACGTTGACGTAACAACGTTATACACCGTCACTATAGCAACTTTGTATCCGCTCTCGTTCATCTCTGAACAGTGAACTTGGACTTCTCTACGGGCACATAGTGCAGTGCAGGGCAGACTGTAGTCTACTGGCTGGAAGGATGGTGTCAACCCCAGCAACAGGACAGTACAGTGCAGGACAGACTGTAGTCTACTGGCTGGAAGGATGGTGTCAACCCCAGCAACAGGACCTGATCTGACCTGCGGCTCGTCTTTTCAGCATTGCAGAGATCTAGCTCGGTCCTGAGTGTGACACCGTACTCTCTTTGGTGACACACTGTGCCAACGTGTTACTGCAAGACCCCAACTAACTCCTGAGAGAATTTGAGATTTCTACATGGTTTCTCTACTAGCCTAGGCCAGGGGTTTTCAAACTTCTCTTACCCACGGACCCCCTCCCAGGCAAACTGGCGACCCAGACCCAGGGACCCCCTCCCAGGCAAACTGGCGACCCAGGGACCCCCTCCCAGGTAAACTGGTGACCCAGACCCAGGGACCCCCTCCCAGGTAAACTGGTGACCCAGGGACCCCCTCCCAGGTAAACTGGTGACCCAGACCCAGGGACCCCCTCCCAGGCAAACTGGTGACCCAGACCCAGGGACCCCCTCCCAGGTAAACTGGCGACCCAGACCCAGGGACCCCCTCCCAGACCCAGGGACCCCCTCCCAGGTAAACTGGCGACCCAGACCCAGGGACCCCCTCCCAGGTAAACTGGTGACCCAGACCCAGGGACCCCCTCCCAGGTAAACTGGTGACCCAGACCCAGGGACCCCCTCCCAGGTAAACTGGTGACCCAGATCCAGGGACCCCCTCCCAGGTAAACTGGCGACCCAGACCCAGGGACCCCCTCCCAGGTAAACTGGTGACCCAGACCCAGGGACCCCCTCCCCCTCCCAGACCCAGGGACCCCCTCCCCCTCCCAGACCCAGGGACCCCCTCCCAGACCCAGGGACCCCCTCCCCCTCCCAGACCCAGGGACCCCCTCCCAGACCCAGGGACCCCCATCATATGTTAGCAACAAAAAAATGATTCACATCTTGTCATCAGGTGAATTATAATGGCAAGTAGAAGTACTCAACATTTTAAAATGAATAAATTTGGTCTATAGTTTCATTATTTTGAACCCCCCACAGTTCATTGGAAGAGGAAGAGTTAACTCGAACATAGTCTATTGGGTAGAAAGGTGTCTCGGTCGGCGTAGAGAAAATGTTGTAGTTTTAAAGATCATTTTCTGCAATTCTATGCATGTTGCCATGGCAAATGCCAATGGGCATGTGACCTGACTGCCCAGTTTATGGGATGTTTGATTCTCCCTGACTCTCTAGCTTTTATTCGATTGTTAGTTCTCAAAGATAGTATATTATTTATTTATTTATAATATATATATATATAAACATATGTATAGGTCAATATCTTTTCTGCATGTTTTCTATCTGGTTTAAGTCGTTTTAAGTTTGACACAAACTTTTTTTTTCATCCCGAAATTGACCAACCCACCTAAGAGTTTTCTATACAGAAAAAAACCCTGTAATTAGCTCCAATTAGTGTAATTTCCTCAAAATATTAAAGGTTAGTTCGAGATTTTGACAATGCAGCCCTTTAACTACCTCCCCAGAGTCAGATGAACAGTAACAGCTAGCACGCTAAATGTTCCTGAAGTCTTCCAGTCATTGTGCTAAAGCTAGTTAGCGTTGTCTCAGTTAGCATTGGCTCATAAAACCACCTCTAACTCCCTTCATACTAGACGCAAAGACATACAAATGGTATCCACTGTGGTATTCTGTTGCAGCTAGCGATATTCATAAAGTAATTATTTAACACCTACCAAAATCTCCCAAAATATATATATTTTTAAAAACATAGCGGAAGCCCTGCAGTACCTCCGCGGACCCGTAGGGGGTCGCGGACCCCAGTTTGAAACCCCTTAGGCTACTACTGGTAAGGCATCCCTAAGCAACGCCCTGGCCTCGGAGCTCCACTAAGCAGTGAGCATCACAGCTCGCTTGGCAGCTGAGTGAGTTGTTCACATAGGGTGGGTGAGTGAGTTCACTGTTGAAATATAACATACTTACCAACAGAGCGACGATCAGTCTAGTCGGAAAAGTGATCGACACAGAATAGTCGACTGTCGAATATAACGAACAGGTTTTAATGGTCAAATGAGCAGCTAGTTTATCGGTATGTTATTTCTATGTTCTCCCTATAACGGTAGTCGACCAGCTCTGTCTCTTCCGCTTCCGATCAGACGAATCGATGTTCTGGACTAAAGCAACCTCGTTTTAAGCATGATGTAAAAAAAAATGTCTTGTCCGATCCACAAGGAGAATCATAGCTTATTATGTTACCCTGGTTACTGTATCTGTCCTCTCTTTCTTGAATGCCTAAAACACATCTGTGTCTTCTGTTAAAGTAAATCAACCGTTTCCTTATTTCCTTACTGTTCCGTCGGCTCTTTATAGCCCACCGGCTCGAGCCGGTCTTCAAGCGGGGGCGCGCAAATACTGCTGTAGCCTTTTTCTCAAGAGCGCGCATCCCTGCGTTACGCTTCCACGATACTGAGCGTTGTCACACTTCAATTACCATTAGATCTGTGAAGTAGTCTGTAGGCCTACGCCTACGTGGAGAAAAGTAGCCTGCTGGATGTATATTATAATACTATTATATATTTCACTTGCTTTGGCAATGTAAACATATGTTTCCAATGTCAATAAAGCCCCTTAAATTGAAGACAAATAAATTATATCCATCTCTCTCTTATTATTGTATGAATTTTTAAAAAACAGAGTAACACGAATACATTCCCTTTACATTTTAGGCAAATTAATAAATAGCGGTTATATGTATTTTAACTGGTAAACCTATGCCTGTTTTGGTTGCTCCTTCACTCCAGTGACGTAGCCTACTCTCGAGTTTTTGTCGAGAGCGCGCTCTTTGGGGAGCCGACTGATGAAACAGCCTTTCCAGGAGCGCACATGCGGACAGAGACTCCCTGTCTGGGTGGAACAGGTTTATTCCAGTTCTGAGCCAAAACAATACTCACTTATACAACATTTAATATCGCAATAACATACTTATCTAACCGGTGTTTTGCTGCCAGAAATTGATATGAAATAGCCAGGGGTGAGGGGGTAGTTCTCCAACAATGCACGTGGATAGATGTTCCTTCCTGTGTGAATGTTGGTAGTGGGTCATCATAGGCCCCGCCCCAGTATTATAGGTTAGAGGCACCATTCTTGGGTCGTCACTAGTTACCACAGCCATTTTTGGTCTTAATTTGAGGTTAGGTTAGGCATAACGTTAGCTGTGTGGTTAATGTTAGGGTTATACATCAGATTTTAAGAAGATACATTGTAGAAATAGGCGGGTTGTGGTATGACTCTATGGTTGTGTTAACTAGTGACGACCTTTGTCCTGTCCTCAGATGACGTTGCAGTGAGCCACAACCAGGCTAGATTATAGACTATCGCTAAAAGTACGCGGTGTAACCTATAGCCTAGTTCTCTAGGCTAGGTTCATTCCATACCTGCTGTATTTAATGTGGGAATCCTCAAATTCCGATGTACTATAAAATAGACTATTGATTGTGTGATATGAGTCAGTATTAGCAATGGCATCATATACCAGGGATGGTATATGTACCAGGGTCTGTTGGGAACACGAACAAGACTGGTCACACACATAATGTCTATATGTTCTCTTTTGTTGACCCAGTCTTGTTAAATGTTTATAGAATGTATACTTTTAGAATGTATACTTTTTTTTAAATACATCCTAGGGAAAAATATGAAAGTGATCCATGCACTTGTCTCCGCTGACCTAACCATTCCCTCCCTCGCCAAGTAGTCAGGGGAAATCACGTTGCACCAGCAGCACCGCTGATATTGCGATGAACATCATGTTCAAGCAAGACTTCATAATCACACGGTTTACACACAGCATCTGCACGGGTTGGCTTTCATCCCCCATAGCGCGGTAACTATGCGACCAAAACAGCGGAGAAGTTAAACCCTCGCGCTTCAAAGCTCTTAGTTGTTGCGGAAATTCACCCACTATGCTTTCACGTTGTACATCTACAATAGAAAGACTCTAAACACCATGATTGGGTAATGAAACCATAATAGTGCATCTAACCTAGGGTCTGGGAGCCTATCTATAAATAATCTCAAAGTCCTAGGAATCTCGTTAAACCTGTTTTACGACAACAACAACAACAAAAAAACTCCCAGCTCATAGTAGATTTAAGGATAACGTTTAAACACTGCATAGACAAACTCTGAGCCAGGAGTAAAAAGCAATTTATAAAAGTTGATCTCCGCTGGTAATCACGACAGTTTGAGGTACCGCAAAGGATATATAGCGATGACGCTCATTGACGTTGTTGCAAATGATGGGGAATAACCAATCGTAATGAGGCGTCGCCAGCTGTTAACTCTACAGCACGCTTCAGACAAGGACACTGTACGTCAAATGTTGTAATGGTAAAACTCTTAATTATTGCCTAATATGTTGGGATGCATGACTTTTTAATATATATATTTTTTTACAATTGTGATGGTTGTTAAAAGCGGATTTTAAAAAAATAATACCGTTATGTCAACACACTCGTCTCTCACCGGTTTAACAACTCTAAATCGCGTTTGACACAGTAGGCATCAATTAAGTCACTTGCCGATCATGTTGCATGCGACGTTTGAAAGGTCTATCATTTTAATCGAACACAATCAAATGTTACATGAGATGTCTTCAATTGGCCAATTTAGACATCTTTTTTTTTTTAAACATCGTGATGTTGCTCTCCAAAGGGCTACATTAAAATAACATGAAAGAAAAACGTATTTCTTTACTAGCCTCGTTGTTGTAAGTATATATTTAGGCATGTCGTGTGAAATAATTGTCAAAAGCGCAGAATAAAATGACTACTGTTGCATGTATGCATGCTGTCTACACGATATATGGATGAATCACATTACAACAGAAATATCAAAACAGTGTTTTTAACGACTCCAAAGCAATAGCATGGGGCGCAGGAACCACTGACTCTGGTGCATTTTTTTCTATTATCAAGACACCTGCTGGTAACTGTTAACTGGTTAGGACAGCTCACGAGGTGTCCTAAATATCTGCCGACTACAGTGGGTACATTTGTCCCATTCTTCATCAAACCATTTGTCATTGTTGTTAATTTCTTAGGTTGTCTGCTTCTCTCTCTCTCTCTCTCTCTCTGTTCCTCTCTCTCTGTTCCTCTCTCTCTGACTCTCTCTCTCTGTTCTCTCTCTCTGTACCTCTCTCTCTGTTCCTCTCTCTCTGTTCCTCTCTCTCTGTTCCACTCTCTCTCTGTTCCTCTCTCTCTTCTCTCTCTGTACCTCTCTCTGTTCCTCTCTCTCTGTTCCTCTCTCTCTGTTCCTCTCTCTCTGACTCTCTCTCTCTGTTCCTCTCTCGGTTCCTTTCTCGGTTCCTCTCTCTCTGTTCCTCTCTCTCTGTTCCTCTCTCTCTGTTCCTCTCTCTCTCTCTGTACCTCTCTCTCTGCTCCTCTCTCTCTGTTCCTCTCTCTCTCTCTGTTCCTCTCTCTCTGACGCTCTCTCTCTGTTCCTCTCTCTCTGTTCCTCTCTCTATCTGTTCCTCTCTCTCTCTGTTCCTCTCTCTCTGTCTCTCTCTCTGTTCCTCTCCTCTCTCTGTGCCTCTCTCTCTGTTCCTCTCTCTATCTGTTCCTCTCTATCTGTTCCTCTCTCTCTGTTCCTCTCTCTCTGACTCTCTCTCTGTTCCTCTCTCTCGTTGTTCCTCTCTCTCTGTTCCTCTCTCTCTGTTCCTCTCTCTCTGTTCCTCTCTCTCTTCTCTCTCTCTCTGTTCCTCTCTCGCTGTTCCTCTCTCTCTCTGTCCCTCTCTCTCTGTCCCTCTCGCTCTGTTCCTCTCTCTCTCTCTGTTTCTCTCTCTCTCTCTGTTCCTCTCTCTCTGTGCCTCTCTCTGTTCCTCTCTCTCTGTTCCTCTCTCTCTGGTCCTCTCTCTCTGACTCTCTCTCTCTGTTCCTCTCTCTCTCTGACTCTCTCTCTGTTCCTCTCTCTCTGACTCTCGCTCTGTTCCTCTCTCTCTGACTCTCACTCTGTTCCTCTCTCTGACACTCTCTCTCTCTGTTCCTCTCTCTCTGTTCCTATCTCTCTGACTCTCTCTCTCTCTGTTCCTCTCTCTCTCTGTTCCTCTCTCTCTGTTCCTCTCTCTCTCTGTTCCTCTCTCTCTCTTCTCTCTCTCTCTGTTCCTCTCTCTCTCTGTTCCCCTCTCTCTCTTCTCTCTCTCTCTGTTCCTCTCTCTCTCTGTTCCTCTCTCTCTCTTCTCTCTCTGTTCCTCTCTCTCTGTTCCTCTCTCTCTTCTCTCTCTTCTCTCTCTCTCTGTTCCTCTCTCTCTCTTCTCTCTCTCTGTTCCTCTCTCTCTCTCTGTTCCTCTCTCTCTCTCTGTTCCTCTCTCTCTCTCTCTGTTCCTCTCTCTCTCATCTCTCTCTCTCTGTTCCTCTCTCTCTGTTCCTCTCTCTCTCTGTTCCTCTCTCTCTCTCTGTTCCTCTCTCTCTCTCTCTGTTCCTCTCTCTCTCTCTCTGTTCCTCTCTCTCTCTCAACAGACTCAGTGGCATGTGCAGTGCAATACTGATGAGTCAACAGTCAGGTCATTATTAACCTAAGGCCTAGCCGTATCGAGTTGCAAAATTCCAGTAATTTGACCCAAAGTCACTGGTTTTCAAGAAATCCTGGTAGGAGCAGTCCAGGATTTTGTCCTTAATCCCTCATAATATATATATATTGGACACATATTTAACCCCTTATTTTTGTTGGCACCCAACTTTCTCCTTTCTTCCATTTGTTTGTATGGGTTTACCTTCAGACGAGTCCTGTGATACCTGTGGGGATCGTAGAGTCAAACGGAGAACATCATCATGTTTAGGAAGGTCTCCCCTTTCCATAGAAGGGTCATATTAGTTCGGAAGCTACAGATGTTTTTGTGAGATGACCGATTTTGGGGATGTCTCATTCTCTCACCGACACCGTCGTAGCTCAGCCCCCTTCCACTGCCGATGCGGAAGGTCGACAGGCTGATGTGATGGATTGAGGCTCAGCCCCCTTCCACTGCCGATGCGGAAGGTCGACAGGCTGATTTGATGGATTGAGGCTCAGCCCCCTTCCACTGCCGATGCGGAAGGCCGACAGGCTGATGTGATGGATTGAGGCTCAGCCACTACAAATAAACAACAACTGATATCTCAAGTTTAAACTGTCGGATTGTGATGGGGATTTTTAAAATTATGTTACTTAGTCCGTCAACGGACTCTTAAGGATTTTAAATCACTGCAAGGCTGCCGGCTAGATCAGTATGGATGCTGTCTTAATTGGCCTGTCACCTCACCACCATCAACCACACACTGCTACTCCCGAGTGGGGCAGCGGTCTAAGGCACTGCGTCTCAGTGCTAGAGGCGTCACTACAGACCCTGGTTCGATTCCAGGCTGTATCACAACTGGCCATGATTGGGAGTTACAGAAAGACTAAATATGAAGGCCTTTTCTACATAGCTCAATTCTGATTTTTTTTTCTGTCACTAATTGGTCTTTTGACCAATCAGATAAGCTTTGAAAATGTCTGTTGTGAAAGATCTGATGTGATTGATCAAAATACCAATTCGTTTTTAAAAAATATCTGAATTTGGCTGCCTGTGTAAACACAGATGCTGATTTAAGGTCATATGTGTCCCTCTAATGGTTAAGGTTTAGGTAAGCTGATATTAGTTCTGTGGCAAATTCTATACAAGGATAGATTGGCTACTACATCCAAGGCTGTGTGTGGACTCAGTGGTCTAATAATATAACATCTGTCCAAAACATTCCTTCCTTCCTTCCTTCCTCCCCTCCCTTCCCTCTCCTCTCCCTTTCCTCTCTCCCCTCCCTTCCCTCTCCTCTCCTCTCCTCCCCTCTCCTTCTCCTCTCCATCTCCCTCTCCCTCTCCCTCCCCTCTCCTCTCCCTCCCCTCTCCCTCTCCCTCTCCTCTCCCTCTCCCTCTCCTCTCCCTCCCCTCTCCCTCTCCTCTCCCCTCTCCTCTCCCCTCTCCTCTCCCTCCCCCATTAAAGATAAATAACCACTCAAGTCAGGCGATTTGCATAATTCCATTCCTACTTCAGTCAACTTCTTTATTTGTTTGTTTCTGTGTAGTTTCTTTTTTTTGGTCTCGTGCAATCTGCAAAACGTCGCACTTTTACAAATGATATCATCGGGACGTACATAGAAAACGACCTGCTGGTTCGTGTCCAAGAGGTGTACATGTAAACATTTAGTAAGTATCAATGCATCCAAATACACAGATTTAAAACAAAATAAACATCATAAAAACTGTTAATCTCCTTTACGATTAAATACCATAATGTTAATAATAATAATAATAACAAACGTAAAAGTTATGATGCTATAATTAAACAATTTAATTATTCTATTATAAAATAAAAAAAATTGTCAAGTAATGTATGTAGCTATAAAAAAAAAACGTGGTTATATTTGCGACAAGTCAGTCATGCACGTGGTACAGGAGAGTCTGTTCACACCACAGAGGGATCACACACACATGGTCTCTAATACTTCCACTGCTCTACCAAGGTGCCCTCTGAGTCAGAGCCTCTGTGACCTTGATTTAGTTTGGAGTTTGTCCTCTTGGGAAATATTCAAATCGGTTTCATTGGTTCTAATTTACAGAAAACACTAAACCCAGTTAGTATGCCACCAACTAAATTTCGCTCTGCCCAGAGTACCCCTGAAGTACCCCCTTCATGTGCATTTTGACCAGTAGGCCTATGGTCTCATGAGTCTTCTCTAGTACCCCCTCTAGTACCCTCTCCTAGTACCCCTGGGTTGAGAACCACTGAACTAAACTAAGCACAGCTCTGGACTGTGCACCAAATTGCACTATATTCCCTATATAGTGCATTACATTTGATCAGAGCCCTATGGGCCTTGTCAAAAGTAGTGCACTAAATAGGGAATAGGGTGCCTTTTAGGACATAATGGTATTTGAGTGTTTGACATTATATATTTGACCCAGGACTGTAACACACCGGTTCACAAACACCCAGTCCTGCCCCCCCCCCCTCCCAATTAGAAATCATTATTATTTATTTATTTTTAAATCACTTAATTCAAAAAAATAACTTAGCACCCTAAAATGAGAATCTTTTCCCCCTCTTTTCCTGTTCCTCTCTATCTGACTCTCTCTCTGGGTAACGGTTCCCCTGGAAGTCCTGTGGTTCCAGACCAGGTGTCAGTGTGTTCTAACGTGTACCACAGACACCTGTCTGTCTGTCTGTCCTCCCGCCTGTGGCTCCAGACCAGGTGTCAGTGTGTTCTAACGTGTACCACAGACACCTGTCTGTCTGTCTGTCTGTCCTCCCGCCTGTGGCTCCAGACCAGGTGTTAGTGTGTTCTAACGTGTATCACAGACACCTGTCTGTCTGTCTGTCTGTCCTCCCGCCTGTGGCTCCAGACCAGGTGTTAGTGTGTTCTAACGTGTACCACAGACACCTGTCTGTCTGTCTGTCCTCCCGCCTGTGGTTCCAGACCAGGTGTCAGTGTGTTCTAACGTGTACCACAGACACCTGTCTGTCCTCCCGCCTGTGGCTCCAGACCAGGTGTCAGTGTGTTCTAACGTGTACCACAGACACCTGTCTGTCTGTCCTCCTGTCCTTCCCTCACAGGCGACGCCCCTGGCCACCTCGAGTTCCGTCGCGGCACCAATTTATCTACCAAAAAAACACCAAAACAGACCGGGGTCAGGGGTCAGGTTGAATGGTTTTTGGTCATAGTCTTGTTATAATAGAGACAACAGGGTTAAGGTTCCTTCCATATCATATCAGGCTGAGTCCCAAATGGCACCCTATTCCTTATATAGTGCACTACTTTTAACCAGAGCCCTATTTGCTATATGGTGAACTACCAGGGTCAAAAGTAGTGCACTATATAGGGAATAGGGTGCCATTGGCCATAGGGCTCTAGTCAAAAGTAGTGCACTATATAGGGAATAGGGTGCCATTGGCCATAGGGCTCTAGTCAAAAGTAGTGCACTATATAGGGAATAGGGTGACATTGGCCATAGGGCTTTAGTCAAAAGTAGTGCACTATATAGGGAATAGGGTGACATTTGGGACGCGAACCTCAGTCAATTCAATGTAATTCCTGAACGGACTGAATGGAAATGAAATTGACCCCGACTGTGAGAGACTAAAGACGTCCACCTTTACCAATATCAACATCAAGGGGTGGTGGGGGGGGGGGGGGGGGCTTAGAAAACACTCCACTAACTAAGATAAATCCTGTGATTAATGCTCTTAGACAAGGTTTTTCTAGGACCAGACACATGGGACAGACTAGACAGAGGTGTACAAACAGACCTCCTTATTCCTTATAAAACACACAGTCATGCCAAGACGTTTCAAAACAACATCGTTATTGTAGTATGGTCACGTGGTCATGTATCACGGCTCCCCTTCTCAGAGAATGTGACAGAACTACAGGTTGACATTCATTTCAATAGGACATAGAAACTAGTAGGGCATCACATAGGCAGCCTTTTCCCAACCTCTCCTCGGCAACCACCAGCCTGTCCATGTATTATCACAACCTCTCCTCGACAACCCCCAGCCTGTCCATGTATTATCACAACCTCTCCTCGACAACCCCCAGCCTGTCCATGTATTATCACAACCTCTCCTTGGCAACCCCCAGCCTGTCTATGTATTATCACAACCTCTCCTCGACAACCCCCAGCCTGTCCATGTATTATCACAACCTCTCCTCGACAACCCCCAGCCTGTCTATGTATTATCACAACCTCTCCTCGACAACCCCCAGCCTGTCCATGTATTATCACAACCTCTCCTTGACAACCACCAGCCTGTCCATGTATTATCACAACCTCTCCTCGACAACCACCAGCCTGTCCATGTATTATCACAACCTCTCCTTGACAACCACCAGCCTGTCCATGTATTATCACAACCTCTCCTTGACAACCCCCAGCCTGTCTATGTATTATCACAACCTCTCCTTGACAACCCCCAGCCTGTCTATGTATTATCACAACCTCTCCTCGGCAACCCCCAGCCTGTCCATGTATTATCACAACCTCTCCTCGGCAACCCCCAGCCTGTCCATGTATTATCACAACCTCTCCTTGACAACCCCCAGCCTGTCCATGTATTATCACAACCTCTCCTTGACAACCCCCAGCCTGTCTATGTATTATCACAACCTCTCCTCGACAACCCCCAGCCTGTCCATGTATTATCACAACCTCTCCTTGACAACCACCAGCCTGTCCATGTATTATCACAACCTCTCCTCGGCAACCCCCAGCCTGTCCATGTATTATCACAACCTCTCCTTGACAACCCCCAGCCTGTCTATGTATTATCACAACCTCTCCTCGACAACCCCCAGCCTGTCCATGTATTTGAACTGTTCCAGAACTAGCACACCTGATGCTACAACCGGTCAACGAGCACTTGACTACTATAAATCAGGCGCTAGTTCAGGGCTACAACAACATTGTGAAACGTCCCCGAGGAGAGACATTGAGAATCATGGGCTCTCTCTACACCCAATAAAGCAACATAGAATCTTCTCTTCATGCACTGATCTAGGACCGGTATTGCGCTTAACCTTCATATAGTAAAGGTCAGGACTGGCCAGGAGTATGCTGATCCTAGATCAGTGCTTAGGAGCGACTTCTACTTGCTTACAGGTTGCACTGAACAATAGGAACTCACACGGGGACAACAGCACCCCCTAGTGGACTAATATAACAATTACACCAACAGAACTGGCCACATGCAACTAGGATTCAATCTGATCGCGGGTTATCGGCATTGGGACTTTTAAAGGTAATATCCGATTGAGTTTTCCTGTAAATGGAATCCACGCGAACGCGGGAACATTTCCTGCCTATCACCCAGGATCTAATTTAATCCCGGCCGAAACATCTGAACGGTTCTTTTCAAACCCCCATTTGATTCATTATACACGTCATCATAAGAAGGTAACACTTATAAAATCACATTAAAGAGAGGAATTATGTATTGAAGTAATTCCGGTATTCACAGAGTGAAACCCATTGCAACCGTCAGCAAACATCACTTCTAATAAAACCTACTGTATATATATACTGACTGAACAAAACATTAGGAACACCTGCTCTTTCCACGACACAGACTGACCAGGGGAATCCAGGTGAAAGCTACGATCCCTTATTGATGTCACTTGTTGAATCCACTTCAAATCAGTGTAGATGAAGGGGAGGAGACCTGGTTAAACTCAATGTTAGGAAGATGTTCCTAATGTTTTGTTCTCTCGGTGTATACTGTAGGATTTAAACCCAATGTTTTGTAGGAGTTAGTGTGGAGGCCTTGCTAACTGGGCCAATGTTATAAGGGGTAGGGAAGGGAACTAGTTTGTAGGGGTTAGGGAAGGGGACTAGTCTGTAGGAGGGGAAGGGGACTAGTTTGTAGGAGAGTAGGGGTTAGGGAAGGGGACTAGTCTGTAGGAGAGTAGGGGGTAGGGAAGGGGACTAGTTTGTGGGAGGGTAGGGGTTAAGGAAGGGGACTAGTTTGTGGGAGGGTAGGGGTTAAGGAAGGGGACTAGTTTGTGGGAGGGTAAGGGTTAAGGAAGGGGACTAGTTTGTGGGAGGGTAGGGGTTAAGGAAGGGAACTAGTTTGTGGGAGGGTAGGGGTTAAGGAAGGGGACTAGTTTGTGGGAGGGTAGGGGTTAAGGAAGGGGACTAGTTTGTGGGAGGGTAGGGGTTAAGGAAGGGGACTAGTTTGTGGGAGGGGAAGGAGACTAGTTTGTAGTAGGGTAGGGGTTAAGGAAGGGGACTAGTTTGTGGGAGGGTAGGGGTTAAGGAAGGGGACTAGTTTGTGGGAGGGTAGGGGTTAAGGAAGGGGACTAGTTTGTGGGAGGGTAGGGGTTAAGGAAGGGGACTAGTTTGTGGGAGGGTAGGGGTTAAGGAAGGGGACTAGTTTGTGGGAGGGTAGGGGTTAAGGAAGGGGACTAGTTTGTAGTAGGGTAGGGGTTAAGGAAGGGGACTAGTTTGTGGGAGGGTAGGGGTTATGGAAGGGGACTAGTTTGTGGGAGGGTAGGGGTTAAGGAAGGGGACTAGTTTGTGGGAGGGTAGGGGGTAGGGAAGGGGACTAGTTTGTAGTAGGGTAGGGGTTAAGGAAGGGGACTAGTTTGTAGGAGGGTAGGGGTTAAGGAAGGGGACTAGTTTGTGGGAGGGTAGGGGTTAAGGAAGGGGACTAGTTTGTGGGAGGGTAGGGGTTATGGAAGGGGACTAGTTTGTGGGAGGGTAGGGGTTAAGGAAGGGGACTAGTTTGTGGGAGGGTAGGGGGTAGGGAAGGGGACTAGTTTGTAGGAGGGTAGGGGTTATGGAAGGGGACTAGTTTGTAGTAGGGTAGGGGTTAAGGAAGGGGACTAGTTTGTGGGAGGGTAGGGGTTAAGGAAGGGGTCTAGTTTGTAGTAGGGTAGGGGTTAAGGAAGGGGACTAGTTTGTGGGAGGGTAGGGGTTAAGGAAGGGGACTAGTTTGTGGGAGGGTAGGGGTTAAGGAAGGGGACTAGTTTGTAGGAGGGTAGGGGTTAAGGAAGGGGACTAGTTTGTAGGAGGGTAGGGGTTAAGGAAGGGGACTAGTTTGTGGGAGGGTAGGGGTTAAGGAAGGGGACTAGTTTGTAGTAGGTTAGGGGTTAAGGAAGGGGACTAGGCTAGTACTATAGTTCCTATGTTTCTAAATGGAACCCGGCTAGCACCTGAGTGGAATATAAAGACAGTAGGGTCAACTTTACATGTGCTCCTCTGATCCTACTGATGGCCTTCCAGACTCAGTATCCCAGAAGCACCACTGCTGCTCACCACGATTGAGGAGCTGTCCTGTAGTTTCTGAAGGCAGTAGGGTAGAGTTGCACCCTTTCCCTTGGTCTAATGTTTTTCCAGGTTGAAATGTCTCGCTTTGGCCAAACTCTGCTTCTCTCAGTCTCTGGCTAGCTAGCCAGGCTACTGTTTCTGTATAGGACCAGGCTAGGAGAGTTAGCATGACTACTGTTTCTGTATAGGACCAGGCTAGGAGAGTTAGCATGACTACTGTTTCTGTATAGGACCAGGCTAGGAGAGTTAGCATGACTACTGTTTCTGTATAGGACCAGGCTAGGAGAGTTAGCATGACTACTGTTTCTGTATAGGACCAGGCTAGGAGAGTTAGCATGACTTAATGTTTCTGTATAGGACCAGGCTAGGAGAGTTAGCATGACTACTGTTTCTGTCTAGGACCAGGCTAGGAGAGTTAGCATGACTACTGTTTCTGTATAGGACCAAGCTAGGAGAGTTAGCATGACTTAATGTTTCTGTATAGGACCAGGCTAGGAGAGTTAGCATGACTACTGTTTCTGTATAGGACCAGGCTAGGAGAGTTAGCATGACTACTGTCTCTGTATAGGACCAGGCTAGGAGAGTTAGCGTGACTACTGTCTCTGTATAGGACCAGGCTAGGAGAGTTAGCATGACTACTGTTTCTGTCTAGGACCAGGCTAGGAGAGTTAGCATGACTACTGTTTCTGTATAGGACCAGGCTAGGAGAGTTAGCATGACTACTGTCTCTGTATAGGACCAGGCTAGGAGAGTTAGCATGACTACTGTTTCTGTCTAGGACCAGGCTAGGAGAGTTAGCATGACTACTGTTTCTGTATAGGACCAGGCTAGGAGAGTTAGCATGACTACTGTTTCTGTCTAGGACCAGGCTAGGAGAGTTAGCATGACTACTGTTTCTGTATAGGACCAGGCTAGGAGAGTTAGCATGACTACTGTCTCTGTATAGGACCAGGCTATGAGAGTTAGCATGACTACTGTTTCTGTCTAGGACCAGGCTAGGAGAGTTAGCATGACTACTGTTTCTGTATAGGACCAGGCTAGGAGAGTTAGCATGACTACTGTCTCTGTATAGGACCAGGCTAGGAGAGTTAGCGTGACTACTGTCTCTGTATAGGACCAGGCTAGGAGAGTTAGCATGACTACTGTTTCTGTCTAGGACCAGGCTAGGAGAGTTAGCATGACTACTGTTTCTGTATAGGACCAGTCTAGGAGAGTTAGCATGACTACTGTTTCTTTTTAGGACCAGGCTAGGAGAGTTGCTGGTTGCTCACTGGAGGAAACTCGTTCTCATCATCCAGACAGACGGGACCAGCGGCAAACTCATGTTCTGGGATCACCTCGCCCTTCTTAGCCCCACCATCCTCAGAGTAACCTGGGGTGGAGAGGAGGAGAGGGGTTACAGGTAAAGTTATATATACACACACACACACACACACACACACACACACACACACACACACCTGTGAGCGTGGTAGTGACTGGACCGGTGGCTGGTATGGCAACAGTGGCGGCGTATGATGGACATGCCTGGACGGGCACCGTGACCTCTGACCCTTCTGAATCCACCCCTTCCTCCTTGTCCTCATCCTCACCAAACAATCTGAGAGATAGAGAGAAAATCAGCGAGAGAGAGCAGCAAGATTTGTGACCTGTTGCCCCAAGAAAAGGGCAACCAGTGAAGAACACACACCATTGTAAATACAACCCATATTTCTGTTTATTTATTTTCCCCTTTGTACTTTAACTATTTGAGCATCATTACACCACTCTATATAGACACAATATGACATTTGAAATGTCTTTATTCTTTTGAAACTTGTGAGTGTAATGTTTACTGCACATTTTTTTGTTGTTAATTTCACTTTAGTTTATTATCTATTTCACTTGCTTTGGCAATGTAAACACATGTTTCCCATAACAATAAAGCATAAATACTAGGTCTGGTATTGAATAAGTTCCAGGTGACATCATAAATACTAGGTCTGGTATTGAATAAGTTCCAGATGACATCATAAATACTAGGTCTGGTATTGAATAAGTTCCAGGTGACATCATAAATACTAGGTCTGGTATTGAATAAGTTCCAGATGACATCATAAATACTAGGTCTGTTTATTGAATAAGTTGCAGATGACATAAATACTAGGTCTGGTATTGAATAAGTTCCAGATGACATCATAAATACTAGGTCTGGTATTGAATAAGTTCCAGATGACATCATAAATACTAGGTCTGTTTATTGAATAAGTTGCAGATGACATCATAAATACTAGGTCTGGTATTGAATAAGTTCCAGATGACATCATAAATACTAGGTCTGGTATTGAATAAGTTCCAGATGACATCATAAATACTAGGTCTGGTATTGAATAAGTTCCAGATGACATCATAAATACTCGGTCTGGTATTGAATAAGTTCCAGATGACATCATAAATACTAGGTCTGGTATTGACTAAGTTCCAGATGACATCATAAATACTAGGTCTGGTATTGAATAAGTTCCAGATGACATCATAAATACTAGGTCTGGTATTGAATAAGTTCCAGATGACATCATAAATACTAGGTCTGGTATTGAATAAGTTCCAGATGACATCATAAATACGGTTTTCAGGATGTCACTTTCAGCAGTTTGTTTGATTAGCAAAGCAGCTGTAAAGGCTTCTGACCTCGATTGACCTCTGACCTGAGATGACCTCTCACCTGTGTTTCTGAGCCAGGACGCACTCTCCTCCATCCTGGGGGTCGACGTTATAGATGAACAGCTGTCCGTCGGAGGAGGCCACCAGCAGACGAGGAAGCTTCTGGATCCTGACAGACAGACACAGGGACAGAGCCAGCCATGACACCCTCACACCCAGTGGAACAGGACAAACAACACTATCATTTATGGCCATCACTCTAGGATCAGGTCAGGATGATCTACGATATAGTCTTTTAAACTGTGTAATTCAGTCTACTACTGTCTACTACTGTGTATTAATTACTGTGTACTACTGTGTACTACAGTCTACTACTCTGTACTACAGTCTACTACTGTCTACTACTGTGTATTACTGTGTACTACAGTCTACTACAGTCTACTACTGTGTACTACAGTCTACTACTGCGTACTACAGTCTACTACTGCGTACTATAGTCTACTACTGCATACTACAGTCTACTACTGTGTACTACAGTCTACTACTGTGTATTACAGTCTACTACTGTGTACTACAGTCTCCTACTGTGTATTACTGTGTACTACAGTCTACTACTGTCTACTACTGTCTACTACTGTGTACTACTGTGTACTACAGTCTACTACAGTCTACTACAGTCTACTACTGTGTACTACAGTCTACTACTGTGTACTACAGTCTACTACTGTGTACTACTGTCTACTACAGTCTACTACTGTGTACTACAGTCTACTACTGTCTACTACAGTCTACTACTGTGTACTACAGTCTACTACTGTGTACTACAGTCTACTACTGTGTACTACAGTCTACTACTGTGTACTACAGTCTACTAGTCTACTACAGTCTACTACTGTCTACTACTGTCTACTACTGTGTACTACAGTCTACTAGTCTACTACAGTCTACTACTGTCTACTACTGTCTACTACAGTCTAATACTGTGTACTACAGTCTACTAGTCTACTACAGTCTACTACTGTCTACTACTGTCTACTACAGTCTACTACTGTCTACTACAGTCTACTACTGTGTACTACAGTCTACTACTGTGTATTACTGTGTACTACAGTCTACTACTGTGTATTACTGTCTACTACTCTGTACTACTGTGTACTACTGTGTACTACTGTCTACTACTGTGTACTACTGTCTACCACTGTGTACTACTGTCTACCATTGTCTACTACTGTGTACTACTGTCTACCACTGTCTACTACTGTGTACTACTGTGTACTACTGTTTACTACTGTGTACTACTGTTTACCACTGTCTACCACTGTGTACTACTGTCTACTACTGTGTACTACTGTCTACCACTGTCTACTACTGTGTACTACTGTGTACTACTGTTTACTACTGTTTACCACTGTCTAATACTGTGTACTACTGTCTACCACTGTCTACTACTGTGTACTACTGTCTACCACTGTGTACTACTGTGTACTACTGTGTACTATTGTCTACCACTGTCTACTACTGTATACTACTGTCTACTACTGTCTACTACTGTGTACTACTGTGTACTAATGTCTACTACTGTGTACTACTGTGTACTACTGTGTACTACTGTCTACCACTGTCTACCACTGTGTACTGCTGTCTACTACTGTCTACTACTGTGTACTACTGTGTACTACTTTCTACTACTGTGTATAACAAATAGACCAAAACCTACGGAGACAAAAAAAAAAACACACCAACTCCCTATACAGTACACACCCACACCAATACACCCACAATCCCTAAACACACAAATACACAGACAGGGAAACTCACGTGGCGAGGGTACAGACGTTCCTCTGCCCGGCCACTAGGAGGCGTACAGTGGCGAAGGCTCTTTCCTGACTCATCACGCCAGACACCTCAAACGGCAATCAAAGTTTACAGTCATACGATAGGATACAGCCTAGTGTATACAGTACAATGTCATGCTACTTACGAGATCTACTCTCAGTTCAGCAAGTAAACAAATATTTGAAATAGTATTGAGTTAGAAGAAGCATAATATATATATAAACATGGAGGGAACAAGAGAGAAAAGGCCAATAAGACAAGACACCTGGGCTGGGAGGTAGCTGCTGGCTGCAGAGAACATCTTCCCTACGTAGGATCCCCAGGTAGGACACTCCTCCTCTCCACTACACAGGGAGAGACAGGGAGAGAGACAAGGAGATACACAGAGAGAAACAGGGAGATACACAGAGAGAGACAGGGAGAGACACAGAGAGAGACAGGGAGATACACAGAGAGAGACAGGGAGATACAGGGTTAGAGAGACATAGGGAGATACACAGAGAGAGACAGGGAGATACAGGGTTAGAGAGACAGGGAGAGACACAGAGAGAGACAGAGAGATACACAGAGAGAGACAGAGAGATACACAGAGAGAGACAGTTAGAGAGACACAGAGAGAGACAGTTAGAGAGATACAGGGAGATACACAGAGAGAGACAGGGAGATACAGGGTTAGAGAGACAGGGAGAGACACAGAGAGAGACAGGGAGATACACAGAGAGAGACAGGGAGATACAGAGAGAGAGACAAGGAGATACACAGAGAGAGACAAGGAGATACACAGAGAGAGACAGGGAGATACACAGAGAGAGACAGGGAGAGACACAGAGAGAGACAGGGAGATACACAGAGAGAGACAGGGAGAGACACAGAGAGAGACAGGGAGATACACATAGAGAGACAGGGAGATACACAGAGAGAGACAGGGAGATACACAGAGAGAGACAGAGAAATAGGGGGGTAGAGAGAGAGAGATAGGGGGTAGAGAGATAGTGGGGGGGTAGAGAGAGAGAGATAGGGGGGTAGAGAGAGAGTGGGGGGGTAGAGAGAGATAGGAGGGTAGAGAGAGAGATAGGAGGGTAGAGAGGGGGGTAGAGAGAGAGATAGGGGGGGTAGAGAGAGAGTGGGGGGGTAGAGAGAGAGAGAGATGGGGGGTAGAGAGAGAGTGGGGGGGTAGAGAGAGAGTGGGAGGGTAGAGAGAGAGTGGGAGGGTAGAGCGAGAGTGGGGGGGTAGAGAGAGTGGGGGGGTAGAGAGAGATAGGGGGTAGAGAGAGAGTGGGGGGAGCAGAGAGAGAGAGAAGGGGTAGAGAGAGAGAGTGGGGGGGTAGAGAGAGAGTGGATAGAGAGAGAGAGAGAGTGGGGGGGATAGAGAGAGATGTATGTAGGCTTGCCAGGTTGGGAATGACTCCTATGTGTGTGTGTGTGTGTGTACCTGGGTCCGTGCTGTTCTAGTTTGAAGATGTGTACGGTCTCAGTGTTGCTGGAGGCACAGAGGAACTGGGCGTCAGGACTGAAGGACAGGGAACTGATATTGACGTACCTGCAGACACACACACACACACACACACACACACACACACAGGAAGTTATTATAAGTCTCTTCTACACTCATACTGTTGGTAAGAACTTAATTACACAAATTACATTATCTAGCTATGAAAGAAGCATTTAACATTTCAGCTGGCCATTCCTTTGCTTTGCCTGCTCTATCACACACTGTCATAATGAGAGATGTGTCATTGTAAACCTGTCTTCAGTCTGTCATAATGGGAGATGTGTCATTATAAACCTGTCTTCAGTCTGTCATAATGAGAGATGTGTCATTATAAACCTGTCTTCAGTCTGTCATAATGAGATGTGTCATTATAAACCTGTCTTCAGTCTGTCATGAGAGATGTGTCATTATAAACCTGTCTTCAGTCTGTTTTAATGTCATAATGATGTCATAATGAGAGATGTGTCATTATAAACCTGTCTTCAGTCTGTCATAATGGGAGATGTGTCATTATAAACCTGTCTTCAGTCTGTCATAATGAGATGTGTGTCATTATAAACCTGTCTTCAGTCTGTCATAATGAGATGTGTCATTATAAACCTGTCTTCAGTCTGTTCTAATGATGTCATAATGAGATGTGTCATTATAAACCTGTCTTCAGTCTGTCATAATGAGAGATGTGTCATTATAAACCTGTCTTCAGTCTGTCATAATGAGAGATGTGTCATTATAAACCTGTCTTCAGTCTGTCATAATGAGAGATGTGTCATTATAAACCTGTCTTCAGTCTGTCATAATGAGTCCTGTTCATTAGGTGTGTTTAATGTGTTCTGTTAGTCCTGTTCATTAGGTGTGTGTTCTGTTAGTCCCGTTCATTAGGTGTGTTTAATGTGTTCTGTTAGTCCTGTTCATTAGGTGTGTTTAATGTGTTCTGTTAGTCCTGTTCATTAGGTGTGTGTTCTGTTAGTCCCGTTCATTAGGTGTGTTTAATGTGTTCTGTTAGTCCTGTTCATTAGGTGTGTTTAATGTGTTCTGTTAGTCCTGTTCATTAGGTGTGTTTAATGTGTTCTGTTAGTCCTGTTCATTAGGTGTGTTTAATGTGTTCTGTTAGTCCTGTTCATTAGGTGTGTTTAATGTGTTCTGTTAGTCCTGTTCATTAGGTGTGTGTTCTGTTAGTCCCGTTCATTAGGTGTGTTTAATGTGTTCTGTTAGTCCTGTTCATTAGGTGTGTTTAATGTGTTCTGTTAGTCCTGTTCATTAGGTGTGTTTAATGTGTTCTGTTAGTCCTGTTCATTAGGTGTGTTTAATGTGTTCTGTTAGTCCTGTTCATTAGGTGTGTTTAATGTGTTCTGTTAGTCCTGTTCATTAGGTGTGTTTAATGTGTTCTGTTAGTCCTGTTCATTAGGTGTGTTTAATGTGTTCTGTTAGTCCTGTTCATTAGGTGTGTTTAATGTGTTCTGTTAGTTCTGTTCATTAGGTGTGTTTAATGTGTTCTGTTAGTCCTGTTCATTAGGTGTGTTTAATGTGTTCTGTTAGTCCTGTTCATTAGGTGTGTTTAATGTGTTCTGTTAGTCCTGTTCATTAGGTGTGTTTAATGTGTTCTGTTAGTCCTGTTCATTAGGTGTGTTTAATGTGTTCTGTTAGTCCTGTTCATTAGGTGTGTTGAATGTGTTCTGTTAGTCCTGTTCATTAGGTGTGTTTAATGTGTTCTGTTAGTCCTGTTCATTAGGTGTTCTGTTAGTCCTGTTCATTAGGTGTTCTGTTAGTCCTGTTCATTAGGTGTGTTTAATGTGTTCTGTTAGTCCTGTTCATTAGGTGTGTTTAATGTGTTCTGTTAGTCCTGTTCATTAGGTGTGTGTTCTGTTAGTCCTGTTCATTAGGTGTGTTTAATGTGTTCTGTTAGTCCTGTTCATTAGGTGTGTTTAATGTGTTCTGTTAGTCCTGTTCATTAGGTGTGTTTAATGCATCCAGTTAGTCCTGTTCATTAGGTGTGTTTAATGTGTTCTGTTAGTCCTGTTCATTAGGTGTGTTTTCTGTTAGTCCTGTTCATTAGGTGTGTTTAATGCATCCAGTTAGTCCTGTTCATTAGGTGTGTTTAATGTGTTCTGTTAGTCCTGTTCATTAGGTGTGTTTAATGTGTTCTGTTAGTCCTGTTCATTAGGTGTGTTTAATGTGTTCTGTTAGTCCCGTTCATTAGGTGTGTTTAATGTGTTCTGTTAGTCCTGTTCATTAGGTGTGTTTAATGTGTTCTGTTAGTCCTGTTCATTAGGTGTGTTTAATGTGTTCTGTTAGTCCTGTTCATTAGGTGTGTGTTCTGTTAGTCCTGTTCATTAGGTGTGTTTAATGTGTTCTGTTAGTCCTGTTCATTAGGTGTGTTTAATGCATTCTGTTAGTCCTGTTCATTAGGTGTGTTTAATGTGTTCTGTTAGTCCTGTTCATTAGGTGTGTTTAATGTGTTCTGTTAGTCCTGTTCATTAGGTGTGTTTAATGTGTTCTGTTAGTCCTGTTCATTAGGTGTGTTTAATGTGTTCTGTTAGTCCTGTTCATTAGGTGTGTTTAATGTGTTCTGTTAGTCCTGTTCATTAGGTGTGTTTAATGCATTCTGTTAGTCCTGTTCATTAGGTGTGTTTAATGTGTTCTGTTAGTCCCGTTCATTAGGTGTGTTTAATGTGTTCTGTTAGTCCTGTTCATTAGGTGTGTGTTCTGTTAGTCCTGTTCATTAGGTGTGTTTAATGTGTTCTGTTAGTCCTGTTCATTAGGTGTGTGTTCTGTTAGTCCTGTTCATTAGGTGTGTTTAATGTGTTCTGTTAGTCCTGTTCATTAGGTGTGTTTAATGTGTTCTGTTAGTCCTGTTCATTAGGTGGGTGTTCTGTTAGTCCTGTTCATTAGGTGTGTTTAATGTGTTCTGTTAGTCCTGTTCATTAGGTGTGTTTAATGTGTTCTGTTAGTCCTGTTCATTAGGTGTGTTTAATGTGTTCTGTTAGTCCTGTTCATTAGGTGTGTTTAATGTGTTCTGTTAGTCCTGTTCATTAGGTGTGTTTAATGTGTTCTGTTAGTCCTGTTCATTAGGTGTGTTTAATGTGTTCTGTTAGTTCTGTTAGTCCCGTTCATTAGGTGTGTTTAATGTGTTCAGTTAGTCCTGTTCATTAGGTGTGTTTAATGTGTTCTGTTAGTCCTGTTCATTAGGTGTGTTTAATGTGTTCTGTTAGTCCCGTTCATTAGGTGTGTTTAATGTGTTCTGTTAGTCCTGTTCATTAGGTGTGTTTAATGTGTTCTGTTAGTCCTGTTCATTAGGTGTGTTTAATGTGTTCTGTTAGTCCTGTTCATTAGGTGTGTTCTGTTAGTCCTGTTCATTAGGTGTGTTCTGTTAGTCCTGTTCATTAGGTGTGTGTTCTGTTAGTCCTGTTCATTAGGTGTGTTTAATGCATTCTGTTAGTCCTGTTCATTAGGTGTGTTTAATGTGTTCTGTTAGTCCTGTTCATTAGGTGTGTTTAATGTGTTCTGTTAGTCCTGTTCATTAGGTGTGTTTCATGCGTTCTGTTAGTCCTGTTCATTAGGTGTGTTTAATGTGTTCTGTTAGTCCTGTTCATTAGGTGTGTTTAATGTGTTCTGTTAGTCCTGTTCATTAGGTGTGTGTTCTGTTAGTCCCGTTCATTAGGTGTGTTTAATGTGTTCTGTTAGTCCTGTTCATTAGGTGTGTTTAATGTGTTCTATTAGTCCTGTTCATTAGGTGTGTTTAATGTGTTCTGTTAGTCCTGTTCATTACAGTAGATGTAGACTATGTTGTGTAGTAAAATGTGTTTATACAGTTTATGTTCTATTGTGTGAACTCTGACCTCTTCATCCCTCTGCGGAACTCAAACATACGCTGTCCCTCTGGGATGGAGAACACACGGATTACAGTACCCTGGAGGGAGAGAGGGGGGGGAGAGGGGGGGGGAAGAGAGTCAGTCCCTCACAGTCAGGACTGTCTAACTAGAGGGAGGAAGAGAGTCAGTCCCTCACAGTCAGGACTGTCTAACTAGAGGGAGAAAGAGAGTCAGTCCCTCAGTCAGGACTGTCTAACTAGAGGGAGAAAGAGAGTCAGTCCCTCACAGTCAGGACTGTCTAACTAGAGGGAGAAAGAGAGTCAGTCCCTCACAGTCAGGACTGTCTAACTAGAGGGAGAAAGAGAGTCAGTCCCTCACAGTCAGGACTGTCTAACTAGAGGGAGAAAGAGAGTCCCTCACAGTCAGGACTGTCTAACTAGAGGGAGAAAGAGAGTCAGTCCCTCAGTCAGGACTGTCTAACTAGAGGGAGGAAGAGAGTCAGTCCCTCAGTCAGGACTGTCTAACTAGAGGGAGAAAGATAGTCAGTCCCTCACAGTCAGGACTGTCTAACTAGAGGGAGAAAGATAGTCAGTCCCTCACAGTCAGGACTGTCTAACTAGAGGGAGAAAGATAGTCAGTCCCTCACAGTCAGGACTGTCTAACTAGAGGGAGAAAGAGAGTCAGTCCCTCAGTCAGGACTGTCTAACTAGAGGGAGAAAGAGAGTCAGTCCCTCACAGTCAGGACTGTCTAACTAGAGGGAGAAAGAGAGTCAGTCCCTCACAGTCAGGACTGTCTAACTAGAGGGAGAAAGAGAGTCCCTCACAGTCAGGACTGTCTAACTAGAGGGAGAAAGAGAGTCCCTCACAGTCAGGACTGTCTAACTAGAGGGAGAAAGAGAGTCAGTCCCTCAGTCAGGACTGTCTAACTAGAGGGAGGAAGAGAGTCAGTCCCTCAGTCAGGACTGTCTAACTAGAGGGAGAAAGATAGTCAGTCCCTCACAGTCAGGACTGTCTAACTAGAGGGAGAAAGATAGTCAGTCCCTCACAGTCAGGACTGTCTAACTAGAGGGAGAAAGATAGTCAGTCCCTCACAGTCAGGACTGTCTAACTAGAGGGAGAAAGAGAGTCAGTCCCTCAGTCAGAACTGTCTAACTAGAGGGAGGAAGAGAGTCAGTCCCTCACAGTCAGGACTGTCTAACTAGAGGGAGGAAGAGAGTCCCTCACAGTCAGGACTGTCTAAATAGAGGGAGAAAGAGAGTCCCTCACAGTCAGGACTGTCTAACTAGAGGGAGGAAGAGAGTCAGTCCCTCACAGTCAGGACTGTCTAACTAGAGGGAGAAAGAGAGTCCCTCACAGTCAGGACTGTCTAACTAGAGGGAGGAAGAGAGTCCCTCACAGTCAGGACTGTCTAACTAGAGGGAGGAAGAGAGTCAGTCCCTCACAGTCAGGACTGTCTAACTAGAGGGAGAAAGAGAGTCACTCCCTCAGTCAGGACTGTCTAACTAGAGGGAGAAAGAGAGTCAGTCCCTCACAGTCAGGACTGTCTAACTAGAGGGAGGAAGAGAGTCAGTCCCTCAGTCAGGACTGTCTAACTAGAGGGAGGAAGAGAGTCAGTCCCTCAGTCAGGACTGTCTAACTAGAGGGAGAAAGAGAGTCAGTCCCTCACAGTCAGGACTGTCTAACTAGAGGGAGGAAGAGAGTCAGTCCCTCAGTCAGGACTGTCTAACTAGAGGGAGGAAGAGAGTCAGTCCCTCAGTCAGGACTGTCTAACTAGAGGGAGAAAGATAGTCAGTCCCTCACAGTCAGGACTGTCTAACTAGAGGGAGAAAGAGAGTCAGTCCCTCAGTCAGAACTGTCTAACTAGAGGGAGGAAGAGAGTCAGTCCCTCACAGTCAGGACTGTCTAACTAGAGGGAGGAAGAGAGTCCCTCACAGTCAGCACTGTCTAAATAGAGGGAGAAAGAGAGTCCCTCACAGTCAGGACTGTCTAACTAGAGGGAGGAAGAGAGTCAGTCCCTCACAGTCAGGACTGTCTAACTAGAGGGAGAAAGAGAGTCCCTCACAGTCAGGACTGTCTAACTAGAGGGAGGAAGAGAGTCCCTCACAGTCAGGACTGTCTAACTAGAGGGAGGAAGAGAGTCAGTCCCTCACAGTCAGGACTGTCTAACTAGAGGGAGAAAGAGAGTCAGTCCCTCAGTCAGGACTGTCTAACTAGAGGGAGAAAGAGAGTCAGTCCCTCACAGTCAGGACTGTCTAACTAGAGGGAGGAAGAGAGTCAGTCCCTCAGTCAGGACTGTCTAACTAGAGGGAGGAAGAGAGTCAGTCCCTCACAGTCAGGACTGTCTAACTAGAGGGAGGAAGAGAGTCAGTCCCTCAGTCAGGACTGTCTAACTAGAGGGAGGAAGAGAGTCAGTCCCTCAGTCAGGACTGTCTAACTAGAGGGAGGAAGGGAGTCAGTCCCTTACAGTCAGGACTGTCTAACTAGAGGGAGGAAGAGAGTCAGTCCCTTACTGTCAGGACTGTCTAACTAGAGGGAGGAAGAGAGTCAGTCCCTCACAGTCAGAACTGTCTAAATATAGGGAGGAAGAGAGTCCCTCACAGTCAGGACTGTCTAACTAGAGGGAGGAAGAGAGTCAGTCCCTCACAGTCAGGACTGTCTAACTAGAGGGAGGAAGAGAGTCAGTCCCTCACAGTCAGAACTGTCTAAATATAGGGAGGAAGAGAGTCCCTCACAGTCAGGACTGTCTAACTAGAGGGAGGAAGAGAGTCCCTCACAGTCAGGACTGTCTAACTAGAGGGAGGAAGAGAGTCAGTCCCTCAGTCAGGACTGTCTAACTAGAGGGAGGAAGAGAGTCAGTCCCTCAGTCAGGACTGTCTAACTAGAGGGAGGAAGAGAGTCAGTCCCTCAGTCAGGACTGTCTAACTAGAGGGAGGAAGAGAGTCAGTCCCTCACAGTCAGAACTGTCTAAATATAGGGAGGAAGAGAGTCCCTCACAGTCAGGACTGTCTAACTAGAGGGAGGAAGAGAGTCCCTCACAGTCAGGACTGTCTAACTAGAGGGAGGAAGAGAGTCCCTCACAGTCAGGACTGTCTAACTAGAGGGAGGAAGAGAGTCCCTCACAGTCAGGACTGTCTAACTAGAGGGAGGAAGAGAGTCCCTCACAGTCAGGACTGTCTAACTAGAGGGAGGAAGAGAGTCCCTCACAGTCAGGACTGTCCAGCTACACTGTAGTTATCTTGATTTTATTATTATAGTGTCATGCCTCTTCAGGATGCCCCGCCCACTGTGTGTTGTAGCATCTACTACTAGTCAAGTACTGAATGTTTTGGACATGGCCAGGGCCTAACTGCAATATCCAGGCATGTTGTCAAAAAGCAGCGCTGGCCTCCCGTCACTAGGGGCAGCTGTCCTGGTAGTGCTTACCCTCTCCGAGGCGCTGGCCTCCCGTCACTAGGGGCAGCTGTCCTGGTAGTGCTTACCCTCTCCGAGGCGCTGGCCTCCCGTCACTAGGGGCAGCTGTCCTGGTAGTGCTTACCCTCTCTGAGGCGCTGGCCAGCTTGGTGCCTGACGAGTTAAAGGTGAGAGCAGCCAGGGGACTGTCATGGGCCGGGATCATTGTGACAGTGCTCTGAGAGACAGAGAGAGCGAGGATGAGAGAGAGACAGAGAGAATGAGAGAGAGAGAGAGAGGGGGGATGAGAGAGAGAGAATGAGAGAGAGAGAATGAGAGAGAGAGAATGAGAGAGAGAGAATGAGAGAGAGAGAGAGAGAGAGAGAGAATGAGAGAGAGAGAGAGAGAGAGAGGATGAGAGAGAGAGAGAGAGAGAGAGAGAGGATGAGAGAGAGAGAGGATGAGAGAGAGAGAGAGGATGAGAGAGAGAGAGAGAGAGAGGATGAGAGAGAGAGAGAGAATGATTGACTGCTTTACATGGGACTGCAACACAATTATACCACTGAGTCATAAAACACAAACATGGTGAAACTGCCATATATAACTGACTGCAATGTCTGAACATCACTACAAACATCACTTCAATGTAGCAGAGAGCACAGTATAATAGCAGTATAGTAGTAGTACAGTATAGTAGTACAGTATAGTAGTACAGTCGTATAGTTGTAGTACAGTAGTACAGTAGTATCGTAGTACAGTAGTAGTATGATAGTACAGTAGTATAGTAGTTTTGTAGTAGTATAGTAGTACAGTAGTAGTACAGTAGTACAGTAGTAGTACAGTAGTACATTCGTTTTGTAGTAGTGCAGTAGTATAGTAGTAGTACAGTAGTAGTACTGTAGTACAGTAGTAGTAGAGTAGTACAGTAGTAGTACAGTAGTATAGTAGTAATACAGTGGTACAGTAGCATAGTAGTATAGTAGTAGTACAGTAGTGGTACATTAGCATAGTAGTTGTACCGTAGTGTAGTATAGTAGCAGTACAGTAGTACAGTAGTATAGTAGTTGTACAGTAGTATAGTAGTACAGTAGCAGTACAGTAGTATAGTAGTAGTATAGTGGTGGTATAGTAGTAGTACAGTAGTAGTACATTAGCATAGTAGTTGTACCGTAGTGTAGTATAGTAGCAGTACAGTAGTACAGTAGTATAGTACTAGTACAGTAATATAGTAGTAGTGCAGTAGTAGAGTAGTACAGTAGTAGTACAGTAGAATAGTAGTAGTACAGTGGTACAGTAGTAGTACCGTAGTTTTGTAGTATAGTATTAATACAGTAGCAGTACAGTAGTATAGTAGCAGCGCAGTAGTATAGTAGCAGTACAGTAGTACAGTAGTAGTACAGTAGTATAGTAGTACAGCAGCAGTACAGTAGTACTACAGTAGTACAGTAGTAGTAGAGTAGTATAGTAGTTGTACAGTAGTACAGCAGTATAGTAGTTGTACCGTAGTATAGTAGTACAGTAGCAGTACCGTAGTATAGTAGTAGTACAGCAGCAGTACAGCAGTATAGTAGTACAGTAGCAGTATAGTAGTATAGTAGTACAGTAGCAGTATAGTAGTCGTACAGTAGTATAGTAGTACAGTAGTATAGTAGTTGTACAGTAGTACAGTAGTATAGTAGTTGTACATTAGTACAGTAGTACAGTAGCAGTATAGTAGTTGCACAGTAGTATAGTAGTACAGTAGTAGTACAGTAGTATAGTAGTACAGTAGCAGTATAGTAGTATAGTAGTACAGTAGCAGTATAGTAGTCGTACAGTAGTATAGTAGTACAGTAGTATAGTAGTTGTACAGTAGTACAGTAGTATAGTAGTTGTACAGTAGTATGGTAGTATAGTAGTTGTACAGTTGTACAGCAGTATAGTAGTTGTACCGTAGTATAGTAGTACAGTAGCAGTACAGTAGTATAGTAGTAGTACAGCAGCAGTACAGCAGTATAGTAGTACAGTAGCAGTATAGTAGTCGTACAGTAGTATAGTAGTACAGTAGTATAGTAGTTGCACAGTAGTACAGTAGCAGTACAGTAGTAGTATAGTAGTTGCACATAGTACATAGTACATAGTAGTACAGTAGTATTACAGTAGTATAGTAGTAGTACAGCAGCAATACAGCAGTATAGTAGTACAGTAGCAGTATAGTAGTATAGTAGTACAGTAGCAGTATAGTAGTTGTACAGTAGTATAGTAGTTGCACAGTAGTATAGTAGTACAGTAGTAGTACAGTGGTATAGTAGTAGTACAGTGGTACAGTAGCAGTACAGTAGTAGTATAGTAGTTGCACAGTAGTATAGTAGTACAGTAGTAGTACAGTAGTACAGTAGCAGCAGAGTAGTATAGTAGTTGTACAGTAGTACAGTAGCAGTAGAGTAGTATAGTATTAGTACAGTAGTATAGTATTAGTACAGTAGTATAGTAGTTGTACAGTAGCAGAGAAGTATAGTATAGTAGTACAGTAGTAGTATAGTAGTTGCACAGTAGTATAGTAGTACAGTAGTAGTACAGTAGTATAGTAGTAGTACAGCAGCAGAGAAGTATAGTATTAGTACAGTAGTATAGTATTAGTACAGTAGTATAGTAGTTGTACAGTAGCAGAGAAGTATAGTAGTAGTACAGTAGTAGTACAGCAGCAGTGCAGTAGTACAGTAGTATAGTAGTAGTACAGTAGTAGTACAGTGGTAGTACAGTAGTATAGTAGTAGTGCAGTAGTAGTACAGTAGTATAGTAGTAGTACAGCAGCATAGTAGTAGTACAGCAGCAGTACAGTAGTACAGTAGTAGTATAGTAGTTGTGCAGTAGTATAGTAGTAGTACAGTAGTATAGTAGTAGTACAGTAGTAGCACAGTAGTACAGTAGTAGTACAGTAGTATAGTAGTAGTACAGTAGCAGTACAGTAGTATAGTAGTAGTACAGTAGTACAGTAGTAGTACAGTAGTAGTACAGTAGTACAGTAGTAGTACAGTAGTAGTACAGTAGTAGTACAGTAGTACAGTAGTATAGTAGTAGTACAGTAGTAGTACAGTAGTATAGTAGTAGTACATTAGTATAGTAGTAGTACAGTAGTAGTACAGCAGTACAGTAGTAGTAAAGTAGTATAGTAGTAGTACAGTAGTATAGTAGTAGTACAGTAGTAGTACAGTAGTACAGTAGTAGTACAGTAGTAGTACAGTAGTACAGTAGTAGTACAGTAGTATAGTAGTAGTACAGTAGTAGTACAGTAGTATAGTAGTAGTACAGTAGTAGTACAGTAGTATAGTATTAGTACAGTAGTATAGTAGTAGTACAGTAGTATAGTAGTAGTACAGTAGTAGCAGGCCTTACCAGGTTGTTGGCATCGTAAACTATGATCTCTCCGATGGTGGAGCTGCCTGGGTAGGCCAGGTACGAGTTGGAATGGTTGATGGACAGAGCACACAGACCTGAACAGAACCACCATGTTCATTTCAGTCCACAGAAAGACAGCTTCTGCTTTTCCCCATCAGAAACCCACAGAGCAGCACTGGTTTAGGAAACACTGTTCTGTACACTGTGTTTACCTGAGGGGTTGGAGGGCGTGTTGAGAAGGGTCTTCAGCAGCTTCATGTCTTTGATGTTGTGGATGTACACTGACTCCTCCAGACACACCACCAGTCTCTACAGGGGGAGGGAGGGAGAGGAAGAGAGGGAGGGAGGGAAAGAGAGGGGGGAGAGAGAGAGGGGGAGGGAGGGAAAGAGAGGGGGAGAGAGGGGGGAGAGAGGGAGAAGGAGAGGGAGAGGGAGAGGGGGAGAGAGAGAGAGAGAGAGAGAGAGGGATAGAGAGAGAGGTGACTGTTAGTATGTGAATTGCGCTGATCATTTCCTGGCAGGTTATCCTATGTCAACATGCCCTAACAAAAAGTGTTCAAAATCAATAGCTGCTGACAACAATGTCCCTACGTGGTCTCTATATGTATGTCTCTGTTGTTGTTACTGTAGTTACCTGTCTGTTGAGTCTGACAGAGAGGATGTTGTTACTGTAGTTACCCGTCTGTTGAGCCTGACAGAGAGGATGTTGTTACTGTAGTTCTGTTACCTGTCTGTTGAGTCTGACAGAGAGGATGTTGTTACTGTAGTTCTGTTACCTGTCTGTTGAGCCTGACAGAGAGGATGTTGTTACTGTAGTTACCTGTCTGTTGAGTCTGACAGAGAGGATGTTGTTACTGTAGTTACCTGTCTGTTGAGTCTGACAGAGAGGATGTTGTTACTGTAGTTATGTTACCTGTCTGTTGAGCCTGACAGAGAGGATGTTGTTACTGTAGTTCTGTTACCTGTCTGTTGAGGCTGACAGAGAGGATGTTGTTACTGTAGTTACCTGTCTGTTGAGTCTGACAGAGAGGATGTTGTTACTGTAGTTATGTTACCTGTCTGTTGAGTCTGACAGAGAGGATGTTGTTACTGTAGTTATGTTACCTGTCTGTTGAGTCTGACAGAGAGGAGGTGGTTACTGTAGTTCTGTTACCTGTCTGTTGAGCCTGACAGAGAGGATGTTGTTACTGTAGTTACCTGTCTGTTGAGCCTGACAGAGAGGATGTTGTTACTGTAGTTCTGTTACCTGTCTGTTGAGCCTGACAGAGAGGATGTTGTTACTGTAGTTCTGTTACCTGTCTGTTGAGCCTGACAGAGAGGATGTGGTTACTGTAGTTCTGTTACCTGTCTATTGAGCCTGACAGAGAGGATGTTGTTACTGTAGTTCTGTTACCTGTCTGTTGAGCCTGACAGAGAGGATGTTGTTACTGTAGTTCTGTTACCTGTCTGTTGAGCCTGACAGAGAGGATGTTGTTACTGTAGTTCTGTTACCTGTCTGTTGAGTCTGACAGAGAGGATGTTGTTACTGTAGTTCTGTTACCTGTCTGTTGAGTCTGACAGAGAGGATGTTGTTACTGTAGTTCTGTTACCTGTCTGTTGAGTCTGACAGAGAGGATGTTGTTACTGTAGTTCTGTTACCTGTCTGTTGAGCCTGACAGAGAGGATGTTGTTACTGTAGTTCTGTTACCTGTCTGTTGAGCCTGACAGAGAGGATGTTGTTACTGTAGTTCTGTTACCTGTCTGTTGAGCCTGACAGAGAGGATGTTGTTACTGTAGTTCTGTTACCTGTCTGTTGAGCCTGACAGAGAGGATGCTGTTACTGTAGTTCTGTTACCTGTCTGTTGAGCCTGACAGAGAGGATGTTGTTACTGTAGTTCTGTTACCTGTCTGTTGAGCCTGACAGAGAGGATGTTGTTACTGTAGTTCTGTTACCTGTCTGTTGAGCCTGACAGAGAGGATGTTGTTACTGTAGTTCTGTTACCTGTCTGTTGAGCCTGACAGAGAGGATTTTGTTACTGTAGTTCTGTTACCTGTCTGTTGAGTCTGACAGAGAGGATGTTGTTACTGTAGTTCTGTTACCTGTCTGTTGAGCCTGACAGAGAGGATGTTGTTACTGTAGTTACCTGTCTGTTGAGTCTGACAGAGAGGATGTTGTTACTGTAGTTACCTGTCTGTTGAGTCTGACAGAGAGGATGTTGTTACTGTAGTTCTGTTACCTGTCTGTTGAGCCTGACAGAGAGGATGTTGTTACTGTAGTTCTGTTACCTGTCTGTTGAGTCTGACAGAGAGGATGTTGTTACTGTAGTTCTGTTACCTGTCTGTTGAGCCTGACAGAGAGGATGTTGTTACTGTAGTTCTGTTACCTGTCTGTTGAGGCTGACAGAGAGGATGTTGTTACTGTAGTTACCTGTCTGTTGAGTCTGACAGAGAGGATGTTGTTACTGTAGTTATGTTACCTGTCTGTTGAGTCTGACAGAGAGGATGTTGTTACTGTAGTTATGTTACCTGTCTGTTGAGTCTGACAGAGAGGAGGTGGTTACTGTAGTTCTGTTACCTGTCTGTTGAGCCTGACAGAGAGGATGTTGTTACTGTAGTTACCTGTCTGTTGAGCCTGACAGAGAGGATGTTGTTACTGTAGTTACCTGTCTGTTGAGCCTGACAGAGAGGATGTTGTTACTGTAGTTCTGTTACCTGTCTGTTGAGTCTGACAGAGAGGATGTTGTTACTGTAGCTGTAGTTGCAGATCTCCGTTCCCTTCTTGAAGTGGTAGACGTTCATCCGTCTGGGGATGGAGAGACTGACCACCACCACCAGACTGCTGGAGAACAACCGCTCCACGATGTACACGTCTGGGGTCTCTGACGGGGAAGAGCAGGGGAACACAGGGGTAAGCATGGTATGGGCATGAGTGTCCTGGGGGTTGAGGTAGCCTGGTATTAGTATCCTGGGGGGGCTGAGGTATTCTGGTATTAGTGTCCTGGGGGGGGGCTGAGGTGGCCTGGTATTAGTGTCCTGGGGGGCTGAGGTAGCCTGGTATTAGTGTCCTAGGGGGCTGAGGTTGCCTGGTATTAGTGTCCTAGGGGGCTGAGGTATTCTGGTATTAGTGTCCTGGGGGGCTGAGGTAACCTGGTCGTAGTGTTTCCTGGGGGCTTGAGGTAGCCTGATATTAGTGTCCTGGGGGGCTGAGGTATTCTGGTATTAGTGTCCTGGGGGGCTGAGGTAGCCTGGTATTAGTGTCCTGGGGGGCTGAGGTAGCCTGGTATTAGTGTCCTGGGGGGCTGAGATAGCCTGGTATTAGTGTCCTAGGAGGCTGAGGCAGCCTGGTATTAGTGTCCTGGGGGGCTGAGGTAGCCTGGTATTAGTGTCCTGGGGGGCTGAGGTAGCCTGGTATTAGTGTCCTGGGGGGCTGAGGTAGCCTGGTATTAGTGTCCTGGGGGGCTGAGGTAGCCTGGTATTAGTGTCCTGGGGTGGGGGCTGAGGTAGCCTGGTATTAGTGTCCTGGGGGGGGGGGGGGCTGAGGTAGGCTGGTATTAGTGTCCTGGGGGGCTGAGGTATTCTGGTATTAGTGTCCTGGGGGGGGGGGGGGGGGGGGGTAGCCTGCTATTAGTGTCCTGGGGGGGGCTGAGGTATTCTGGTATTAGTGTCCTGTGGGGGCTGAGGTATTCTGGTATTAGTGTCCTGGGGGGCTGAGGTAGCCTGGTATTAGTGTCCTGGGGGCCTGAGGTATTCTGGTATTAGTGTCCTGGGGGGCTGAGGTAACCTGGTCTTAGTGTTTCCTGGGGGGCTGAGGTAACCTGGTCTTAGTGTTTCCTGGGGGGCTGAGGTAACCTGGTCTTAGTGTTTCCTGGGGGCCTGAGGTAGCCTGGTATTAGTGTCCTGGGGGGGGCTGAGGTAGCCTGGTATTAGTGTCCTGGGGGGGGCTGAGGTATTCTGGTATTAGTGTCCTGGGGGGGCTGAGGTATTCTGGTATTAGTGTCCTGGGGGGGCTGAGGTAGCCTGGTATTAGTGTCCTAGGGGGCTGAGGTAGCCTGCTATTAGTGTCCTGGGGGGGGCTGAGGTATTCTGGTATTAGTGTCCTGTGGGGGCTGAGGTATTCTGGTATTAGTGTCCTGGGGGGCTGAGGTAGCCTGGTATTAGTGTCCTGGGGGCCTGAGGTATTCTGGTATTAGTGTCCTGGGGGGCTGAGGCAACCTGGTCTTAGTGTTTCCTGGGGGGCTGAGGTAACCTGGTCTTAGTGTTTCCTGGGGGCCTGAGGTAGCCTGGTATTAGTGTCCTGGGGGGGGCTGAGGTAGCCTGGTATTAGTGTCCTGGGGGGGGGGGGGGGGGCTGAGGTAGCCTGGTATTAGTGTCCTGGGGGGCTGAGGTATTCTGGTATTAGTGTCCTGGGGGGGGGGGGAGGGCTGAGGTAGCCTGGTATTAGTGTCCTGGGGGGCTGAGGTATTCTGGTATTAGTGTCCTGGGGGGCTGAGGTATTCTGGTATTAGTGTCCTGGGGGGGGGGGGGGGGGGGGGGGGGCTGAGGTAGCCTGGTATTAGTGTCCTAGGGGGCTGAGGTAGCCTGGTATTAGTGTCCTGGGGGGGGCTGAGGTATTCTGGTATTAGTGTCCTGGGGGGGCTGAGGTATTCTGGTATTAGTGTCCTGGGGGGGCTGAGGTAGCCTGGTATTAGTGTCCTGGGGGGCTGAGATAATCTGGTATTAGTGTCCTAGGGGGCTGAGGTAGCCTGGTATTAGTGTCCTGGGGGGGCTGAGGTAGCCTGGTATTAGTGTCCTGGGGTGGGGGCTGAGGTATTCTGGTATTAGTGTCCTGGGGGGCTGAGGTAGCCTGGTATTAGTGTCCTGGGGGGCTGAGGTAGCCTGGTATTAGTGTCCTGGGGGACTGAGGTAGCCTGGTATTAGTGTCCTGGGGGGCTGAGGTAGCCTGGTATTAGTGTCCTGGGGGGCTGAGGTAGCCTGGTATTAGTGTCCTGGGGTGGGGGCTGAGGTAGCCTGGTATTAGTGTCCTGGGGGGGGGGGGGGGCTGAGGTAGGCTGGTATTAGTGTCCTGGGGGGCTGAGGTATTCTGGTATTAGTGTCCTGGGGGGGGGGGGGGGGGTAGCCTGCTATTAGTGTCCTGGGGGGGGCTGAGGTATTCTGGTATTAGTGTCCTGTGGGGGCTGAGGTATTCTGGTATTAGTGTCCTGGGGGGCTGAGGTAGCCTGGTATTAGTGTCCTGGGGGCCTGAGGTATTCTGGTATTAGTGTCCTGGGGGGCTGAGGTAACCTGGTCTTAGTGTTTCCTGGGGGGCTGAGGTAACCTGGTCTTAGTGTTTCCTGGGGGGCTGAGGTAACCTGGTCTTAGTGTTTCCTGGGGGCCTGAGGTAGCCTGGTATTAGTGTCCTGGGGGGGGCTGAGGTAGCCTGGTATTAGTGTCCTGGGGGGGGGGGGGGCTGAGGTAGCCTGGTATTAGTGTCCTAGGGGGATGAGGTAGCCTGGTATTAGTGTCCTGGGGGGGGGGGGCTGAGGTAGCCTGGTATTAGTGTCCTGGGGGGCTGAGGTATTCTGGTATTAGTGTCCTGGGGGGGGGGCTGAGGTAGCCTGGTATTAGTGTCCTGGGGGGCTGAGGTATTCTGGTATTAGTGTCCTGGGGGGCTGAGGTATTCTGGTATTAGTGTCCTGGGGGGCTGAGGTAGCCTGGTATTAGTGTCCTGGGGGGGGGGGGGGGGGGGGGGCCTGAGGTAGCCTGGTATTAGTGTCCTAGGGGGCTGAGGTAGCCTGGTATTAGTGTCCTGGGGGGGGCTGAGGTATTCTGGTATTAGTGTCCTGGGGGGGCTGAGGTATTCTGGTATTAGTGTCCTGGGGGGGCTGAGGTAGCCTGGTATTAGTGTCCTGGGGGGCTGAGATAATCTGGTATTAGTGTCCTAGGGGGCTGAGGTAGCCTGGTATTAGTGTCCTGGGGGGGCTGAGGTAGCCTGGTATTAGTGTCCTGGGGTGGGGGCTGAGGTATTCTGGTATTAGTGTCCTGGGGGGCTGAGGTAGCCTGGTATTAGTGTCCTGGGGGGCTGAGGTAGCCTGGTATTAGTGTCCTGGGGGACTGAGGTAGCCTGGTATTAGTGTCCTGGGGGGCTGAGGTAGCCTGGTATTAGTGTCCTGGGGGGCTGAGGTAGCCTGGTATTAGTGTCCTGGGGTGGGGGCTGAGGTAGCCTGGTATTAGTGTCCTGGGGGGGGGGGGGGGGGCTGAGGTAGGCTGGTATTAGTGTCCTGGGGGGCTGAGGTATTCTGGTATTAGTGTCCTGGGGGGGGGGGGGGGGGTAGCCTGCTATTAGTGTCCTGGGGGGGGCTGAGGTATTCTGGTATTAGTGTCCTGTGGGGGCTGAGGTATTCTGGTATTAGTGTCCTGGGGGGCTGAGGTAGCCTGGTATTAGTGTCCTGGGGGCCTGAGGTATTCTGGTATTAGTGTCCTGGGGGGCTGAGGTAACCTGGTCTTAGTGTTTCCTGGGGGGCTGAGGTAACCTGGTCTTAGTGTTTCCTGGGGGGCTGAGGTAACCTGGTCTTAGTGTTTCCTGGGGGCCTGAGGTAGCCTGGTATTAGTGTCCTGGGGGGGGCTGAGGTAGCCTGGTATTAGTGTCCTGGGGGGGGGGGGGGCTGAGGTAGCCTGGTATTAGTGTCCTAGGGGGATGAGGTAGCCTGGTATTAGTGTCCTGGGGGGGGGGGCTGAGGTAGCCTGGTATTAGTGTCCTGGGGGGCTGAGGTATTCTGGTATTAGTGTCCTGGGGGGGGGGGCTGAGGTAGCCTGGTATTAGTGTCCTGGGGGGCTGAGGTATTCTGGTATTAGTGTCCTGGGGGGCTGAGGTATTCTGGTATTAGTGTCCTGGGGGGCTGAGGTAGCCTGGTATTAGTGTCCTGGGGGGGGGGGGGGGGGGCTGAGGTAGCCTGGTATTAGTGTCCTAGGGGGCTGAGGTAGCCTGGTATTAGTGTCCTGGGGGGGGCTGAGGTATTCTGGTATTAGTGTCCTGGGGGGGCTGAGGTATTCTGGTATTAGTGTCCTGGGGGGGCTGAGGTAGCCTGGTATTAGTGTCCTGGGGGGGGCTGAGGTATTCTGGTATTAGTGTCCTAGGGGGCTGAGGTATTCTGGTATTAGTGTCCTGGGGGGGCTGAGGTAGCCTGGTATTAGTGTCCTGGGGTGGGGGCTGAGGTATTCTGGTATTAGTGTCCTGGGGGGCTGAGGTAGCCTGGTATTAGTGTCCTGGGGGGCTGAGGTAGCCTGGTATTAGTGTCCTGGGGGGCTGAGGTAGCCTGGTATTAGTGTCCTGGGGGGCTGAGGTAGCCTGGTATTAGTGTCCTGGGGGGCTGAGGTAGCCTGGTATTAGTGTCCTGGGGTGGGGGCTGAGGTAGCCTGGTATTAGTGTCCTGGGGGGGGGGGGGGGCTGAGGTAGGCCTGTATTAGTGTCCTGGGGGGCTGAGGTAGGCTGGTATTAGTGTCCTGGGAGGCTGAGGTAGCCTGGTATTAGTGTCCTGAGGGGGCTGAGGTAGCCTGGTATTAGTGTCCTGGTGGGGGCTGAGGTAGCCTGGTATTAGTGTCCTGGGGGGGCTGAGGTAGCCTGGTATTAGTGTCCTGGGGTGGGGGCTGAGGTAGCCTGGTATTAGTGTCCTGGGGTGGGGGCTGAGGTAGCCTGGTATTAGTGTCCTGGGGGGGGGCTGAGGTAGCCTGGTATTAGTGTCCTGACATGGTTGGTTTCTATCTCCACACCACTGTGTCTGTCTGCCAGTAATAATGAAGTGAACAGTAAATCACCAGAGACTGCTGGCTAGTGAAGGTATCCATCTACTATTGTCTGTCAACCAGTTATCAGTCTACACACAGTGCCTGCGACCCAAATTACACCCTATTGCCTATTTACTTTTGACTGGGCGCCACAGGGCTCTATGTATTTGGAACACAGCCAGTGATTCACTACAAGGAAGTAGACTAACAGAGAATTACCCATCATTGGAAGAGCCCTGCCAAGTAATTTCCCTGTAACTGACACTAATGTCCAAAGAGAGGCTGGACAACACAACTAGAATGAGATCCTCTGTATGGACTGAACAATTCTACAGCTTGGCAGAGCAGAGGCCTGTATGAGTCAGAGGCCTGTATGAGTCAGAGGCCTGTATGAGTCAGAGGCCTGTTTGAGTCAGAGTCCTGTTTGAGTCAGAGTCCTGTATGAGTCAGAGTCCTGTATGAGTCAGAGTCCTGTATGAGTCAGAGTCCTGTTTGAATCAGAGTCCTGTTTGAGTCAGAGTCCTGTATGAGTCAGAGGCCTGTATGAGTCAGAGTCGGGGTCTAGGGGTTTGTTTGGGATGGGGTCTAGGGGAAGAGGTTTGTTTGGGACGGTTCTAAGGTTTGTTTGTGACGGGGTCTAGGGGTGTGTTTGGGACAGGGTCTAGGGGAAGGGTCTAGGGGTTTGTTTGGGACAGGGTCTAGGGGAAGGGTCTAGGGGTTTGTTTGGAACGGGGTCTAGGGGAAGGGTCTAGGGGTTTGTTTGGAACGGGGTCTAGGGGAAGGGTCTAAGGGAAGGGTCTAGGGGTTTGTTTGGGACAGGGTCTAGGGGAAGGGTCTAGGGGTTTGTTTGGAACGGGGTCTAGGGGAAGGGTCTAAGGGAAGGGTCTAGGGGTTTGTTTGGGACGGGATCTAAGGGAAGGGTCTAAGGGAAGGGTCTAGGGGTGTGGTTGGGACAGGGTCTAGGGGAAGGGTCTAGGGGTGTGTTTAGGACAGGGTCTAAGGGAAGGGTCTAGGGGTGTGGTTGGGACAGGGTCTAGGGGAAGGGTCTAGGGGTGTGTTTGGGACGGGACGGGGTCGAGGGGAAGGGTCTAGGGGAAGGGTCTAGAGGTTTGTTTGGGACGGGTCGAGGGGAAGGGTCTAAGGGAAGGGTCTAGGGGAAGGGTCTAGGGGTGTGGTTGGGACAGGGTCTAAGGGAAGGGTCTAGGGGTTTGGTTGGGACAGGGTCTAGGGGTGTGTTTAGGACAGGGTCTAAGGGAAGGGTCTAGGGGTTTGTTTAGGACTGGGTCTAAGGGAAGGGTCTAGGGGTGTGTTTAGGACAGGGTCTAGGGGTGTGTTTAGGACAGGGTCTAAGGGAAGGGTCTAGGGGTGTGTTTAGGACGGGGTCTAGGGGAAGGGTCTAGGGGTGTGTTTAGGACAGGACTATACTAACCGCTCTCGTAGATGCAGTCCAGTTTGTCCACTGAGGTCACAGAGAACAGCTTATAGCCTGTCTTGGTTCCCACTGCCAATGACCTGGGAACACAACAACAACAACAACAGTAGTAACACATGTCTAACAGTCACATCCTACCTGATATTAACACAGGTCTAACAGTCACATCCTACCTGATATTAACACAGGTCTAACAGTCACATCCTACCTGATAGTAACACAGGTCTAACAGTCACATCCTACCTGATATTAACACATGTCTACCAGACACATCCTACCTGATAGTAACACAAGTCTAACAGTCACATCCTACCTGATATTAACACAGATCTAACAGTCACATCCTACCTGATATTAACACAGGTCTAACAGTCACATCCTACCTGACATTAACACAGGTCTAACAGTTTAACAGTCACATCCTACCATATTACATGATATGATGTCTATGGTTCTGTCCCAGGGATTACATGATATGATGTCTATGGTTCTGTCCCAGGGATTACATGATATCATGTCTATGGTTCTGTCCCAGGGATTACATGATATCATGTCTATGGTTCTGTCCCAGGGATTACATGATATGATGTCTATGGTTCTGTCCCAGGGATTACATGATATGATGTCTATGGTTCTGTCCCAGGGATTACATGATATGATGTCTATGGTTCTGTCCCAGGGATTACATGATATGATGTCTATGGTTCTGTCCCAGGGATTACATGATATGATGTCTATGGTTCTGTCCCAGGGATTACATGATATGATGTCTATGGTTCTGTCCCAGGGATTACATGATATGATGTCTATGGTTCTGTCCCAGGGATTACATGATATGATGTCTATGGTTCTGTCCCAGGGATTACATGATATGATGTCTATGGTTCTGTCCCAGGGATTACATGATATGATGTCTATGGTTCTGTCCCAGGGATTACATGATATGATGTCTATGGTTCTGTCCCAGGGATTCCATGATATGATGTCTATGGTTCTGTCCCAGGGATTACATGATATGATGTCTATGGTTCTGTCCCAGGGATTACATGATATGATGTCTATGGTTCTGACCCAGGGATTACATGATATGATGTCTATGGTTCTGTCCCAGGGATTACATGATATGATGTCAATGGTTCTGTCCCAGGGATTACATGATATGATGTCTATGGTTCTGTCCCAGGGATTACATGATATGATGTCTATGGTTCTGTCCCAGGGATTACATGATATGATGTCTATGGTTCTGTCCCAGGGATTACATGATATGATGTCTATGGTTCTGTCCCAGGGATTACATGATATGATGTCTATGGTTCTGTCCCAGGGATTACATGATATGATGTCTATGGTTCTGTCCCAGGGATTACATGATATGATGTCTATGGTTCTGTCCCAGGGATTACATGATATGATGTCTATGGTTCTGTCCCAGGGATTACATGATATGATGTCTATGGTTCTGTCCCAGGGATTACATGATATGATGTCTATGGTTCTGTCCCAGGGATTACATGATATCATGTCTATGGTTCTGTCCCAGGGATTACATGATATGATGTATATGGTTCTGTCCCAGGGATTACATGATATGATGTCTATGGTTCTATCCAAGGATTACATGATATGATGTCTATGGTTCTGTCCCAGGGATTACATGATATGATGTCTATGGTTCTGTCCCAGGGATTACATGATATGATGTCTATGGTTCTGTCTCAGGGATTACATGATATGATGTCTATGGTTCTGTCCCAGGGATTACATGATATGATGTCTATGGTTCTGTCCCAGGGATTACATGATATGATGTCTATGGTTCTGTCCCAGGAATTCTGTTTATTGAGTAAACCATTGAGTATTGAGTAAACCTTTGAGTATTGAGTATTGAGTAAACCATTGAGTATTGAGTAAACCATTGAGTATTGAGTAAACCATTGAGTATTGAGTATTGAGTAAACCATTGAGTAAACCATTGAGTATTGAGTAAACCATTGAGTATTGAGTAAACCATTGAGTATTGAGTAAACCATTGAGTTCAACTGGTAAAAACAGAAAGGAGGCTAGTGTGCAAATCTTGACTGAGATGCACTAGATTCATTTTGGTTAGGTCCTCCTTCAGCACAGTTACATCATTAAGATGGCTGAGCAGGGAAGACAGTCATCTAGTAGGGAGGACAGTCATCTAGTAGGGAGGACAGTCATCTAGCAGGGAGGACAGTCATCTAGCAGGGAGGACAGTCATCTAGCAGGGAGGACAGTCATCTAGCAGGGAGGACAGTCATCTAGCTAGGGTGTGTTTAGGGGCACGTCCCAATTGGCACCCTAAATAGTGCACTACTTTTTGACCAGGGCCCATAGGTTAGTGCACTATATAGGGAATAGGGTGCCATTGGAGTGTTTATAAAGTTCACTGAGTTGTTCCAGTGGACAGTTTCTAAAAGCCACTACTCTGTTCCCCTGGATGGGGCTGTCTGCTGTACATGTCTGGTCCTGCTCTGGAAACGGGAACAAACCTGCAATCATCTTCACTGAAAGAAAGAAAGAGTGTTTGACCACACACACAACCAGATTCCACAGTCAGCTCTGAGTCTTCACGGTACGCATTGTTCCTGACTTTCTTTAAAATGGATATTTGTTCATCTTTTTTTCCTGAACTTTTGAATGCTGTTTTTATTGTGAGATCTCTGGTGGATCAGATCCCCACTGCAGGCTATGTATTACGTAGGCCTATGGGGTTTAAAAAATGATCAGATCAGATCCCCACTGTAGGCTATGTATTACGTAGGCCTATGGGGTTTAAAAAAATGATCAGATCAGATCCCCACTGTAGGCTATGTATTACGTAGGCCTATGGGGTTTAAAAAATGATCAGATCAGATCCCCACTGTAGGCTATGTATTACGTAGGCCTATGGGGTTTAAAAAATGATCAGATCAGATCCCCACTGTAGGCTATGTATTACGTAGGCCTATGGGGTTTAAAAAATGATCAGATCAGATCCCCACTGTAGGCTATGTATTACGTAGGCCTATGGGGTTTAAAAAATGATCCGATCAGATCCCCACTGTAGGCTATGTATTACGTAGGCCTATGGGGTTTAAAAAATGATCAGATCAGATCCCCACTGTAGGCTATGTATTACGTAGGCCTATGGGGTTAAAAAATGATCAGATCAGATCCCCACTGTAGGCTATGTATTACGTAGGCCTATGGTTTAATAATATATTGCCCATCGCATCTTGAAAGAAAACGTAGCCTAAAGTTGTACCGGAAAAATGAAATGAACTGTGTGTTGTTGAAGTAATTGTATGTTCAGATCCAAACCACAACACAACAGGTCTACTCTGTTCAGATCCAAACCCCAACACAACAGGTCTACTCTGTTCAGATCCAAACCCCAACACAACAGGTCTACTCTGTTCAGATCCAAACCCCAACACAACAGGTCTACTCTGTTCAGATCCAAACCCCAACACAACAGGTCTACTCTGTTCAGATCCAAACCCCAACACAACAGGTCTACTCTGTTCAGATCCAAACCCCAACACAACAGGTCTACTCTGTTCAGATCCAAACCCCAACACAACAGGTCTACTCTGTTCAGATCCAAACCCCAACACAACAGGTCTACTCTGTTCAGATCCAAACCCCAACACCCCAACACAACAGGTCTACTCTGTTCAGATCCAAACCCCAACACCCCAACACAACAGGTCTACTCTGTTCAGATCCAAACCCCAACACCCCAACACAACAGGTCTACTCTGTTCAGATCCAAACCCCAACACCCCAACACAACAGGTCTACTCTGTTCAGATCCAAACCCCAACACCCCAACACAACAGGTCTACTCTGTTCAGATCCAAACCCCAACACCCCAACACAACAGGTCTACTCTGTTCAGATCCAAACCCCAACACCCCAACACAACAGGTCTACTCTGTTCAGATCCAAACCCCAACACCCCAACACAACAGGTCTACTCTGTTCAGATCCAGACCCCAACACCCCAACACAACAGGTCTACTCTGTTCAGATCCAGACCCCAACACCACAGAACAACAGGTCTACTCTGTTCAGATCCGGACCCCAACACAACAGGTCTACTCTGTTCAGATCCAGACCCCAACACAACAGGTCTACTCTGTTCAGATCCAGACCCCAACACAACAGGTCTACTCTGTTCAGATCCAAACCCCAACACAACAGGTCTACTCTGTTCAGATCCAGACCCCAACACCCCAACACAACAGGTCTACTCTGTTCAGATCCAGACCCCAACACAACAGGTCTACTCTGTTCAGATCCAAACCCCAACACCCCAACACAACAGGTCTACTCTGTTCAGATCCAAACCCCAACACCCCAACACAACAGGTCTACTCTGTTCTATGTTCAGATCCAAACCCCAACACCACAGAACAACAGGTCTACTCTGTTCTATGTTCAGATCCAAACCCCAACACCCCAACACAACAGGTCTACTCTGTTCTATGTTCAGATCCAAACCCCAACACAACAGGTCTACTCTGTTCTATGTTCAGATCCAAACCCCAACACCACAGAACAACAGGTCTACTCTGTTCAGATCCAAACCCCAACACCACAACACAACAGGTCTACTCTGTTCAGATCCAAACCCCAACACCACAGGACAACAGGTCTACTCTGTTCTATGTTCAGATCCAAACCCCAACACCCCAAGTCTACTCTGTTCAGATCCAAACCCCAACCCCACAGGACAACAGGTCTACTCTGTTCTATGTTCAGATCCAAACCCCAACACAACAGGTCTACTCTGTTCTATGTTCAGATCCAAACCCCAACACCCCAACACAACAGGTCTACTCTGTTGTATGTTCAGATCCAAACCCCAACCCCACAGGACAACAGGTCTACTCTGTTCTATGTTCAGATCCAAACCCCAACACAACAGGTCTACTCTGTTCTATGTTCAGATCCAAACCCCAACACCCCAACACAACAGGTCTACTCTGTTCTATGTTCAGATCCAAACCCCAACACCCCAACACAACAGGTCTACTCTGTTCTGCATTCCTTTATGAAGTAAACACTCTCCTGCTCAAGGTTTTTTACCAGTTACCTAACTAAGACTAATCTATGGACAGGTGTGTGTGTGTGTGTGCGGGTGTGCATGTGTGTGTTACCTAGTACCGAGCCTACGACAGAAGCTATGGACAGGTTGTGAAAATGTTCTCCACAGTGCCAGTCAGCCTCATATCAGGTGAGCAGGCGATCTGAGAGTTATTCACTGCCCCAGATATACTGTCACTATTCTCTACATACAGTAGGGCTCTATAGGCCCTGGTCAAAACTAGTGCAGAGAATAGGATGCCATTTGGGATACATTTCTGTTCATGAAAAGTAGTTGAGCGTGGCGATTCAAGCATTCTCAGTCAGTGCTTACATTAGTCAAAGGAACTCTCTCTGTCAAATGGAGTCAATAAGAAAGGGATCAATAGATTTCTATGGGCATCAGTGTGTATAACAGGAGTGCCTTTGAAGCCCCGTCGTTCTGCCTTCCACTGTTGTCAACCGTCACTTTTTTATTTATTTTTTAGAACAAAACCTGTGGTTTCAGGTTTAAGCATAATTAGTGTGTTTTGTTCAGAGGACTGTGAACTGCCCTCTCTGATCATCACATGCAAATTCTGTAGCCGCTATGTAGAATTCTATAACATCTATGGGCTATTTAATTTGGATTTTTAGGACCTCACAATGAAAGGGAAATATTTTTTAGATTGCATCACCATGATATCATACTGAAAGGTGTATTTATCTATAACTTATTTTACAGGAAATGACAAGGACATTTGCTGAGAGAGCATTCTGTTGTAGGCAACCAACCCAACAGGCAGCGGGTTCGGAGGCGCTTACGTGGAGTCTTGGTTGAAAGAGGCGCAGCCAAGCCCCGTCAGCTCCGTCCCCGGCACGGCTCCCGGTTCACCCGGTCCGCTAGGACCGTCTGCTCCCTCTCCCGTCTCCATCCCGATTCCCAGCGACCTCTTTCCCTCCCTCCGCCCTGGATCGGAGGCCTGGGATCGGCTTTGCCTCTTGGCACGATAGCGTCGGATTGAGGATCCAGCTGAGAAGAAATCTCGATCGCCTTTTTAACAATAAACCGATCTAATCATAGGCCTGAGTGTTTTGAACTCCTTATATCCGGTGTTTTTAGAATCCAAATCTGAGTTCCATAAATGTTCTTATTTAGTACAGAAGAGATCAGACACTCTGGAGCAAGAAGAAGGGAAAAAAACGAAGCAAAACAAGAACAGCTGACAGCTTGTTGCGTCACTCGGATTTCCCGTCCCAGTTGGCTGAAAGCGAAATTCAATGTTGTCGTCGGCTCGATTCTGATTGGTCAGGTGCATAGAGAATGATAGAGGCCTGTAGTGGCCAAAAATCTATTTTAGCATGGGCAGCGCCAGAGGGGAAGATGCGAAGCAAAAGGTTTTACTCCGCCCAAAATCTGTCCACGAAAATAAGCCCAACTTTGAAAAAACGACTTCATATTGGAGTTGTGCCTGTTTTCCAGAGATAGATAGAAGACTCAGACAGAGGACTCATCGTGGATATAACCCGTTTTAGCATGGACATTGCCATTGATGGCTTCCACCACTTAAAGTAGTCAACTGGGTGGGGGTTCCTATGAGTTGGGAGCAATCAGCTAATGAAGAAAAATGTAAATTACTACTTTAAAATGAAGATAGCCTCAATGGTGCTGCCCATGCTGTCACAGATCCTATAATCAAATCACATTTTATTTGTCACGTATTTCGTAAACAGCAGGTGTAGACTAACAGTGAAATGCTTCCTTATGGGCCCTTCCAAACAATGTAGAGAGAAAAATAATAACATGAGGAATAAATATACAATGAGTAACGATAACTTGGTTATATACACGGGGTACCAGTACTGAGTCAATAATAACTTGTTTATATACACGGGGTACCAGTACTGAGTCAATAATAACTTGTTTATATACACGGGGTACCAGTACTGAGTCAATAATAACTTGTTTATATACACGGGGTACCAGTACTGAGTCAATAATAACTTGTTTATATACACGGGGTACCAGTACTGAGTCAATAATAACTTGTTTATATACACGGGGTACCAGTACTGAGTCAATAATAACTTGTTTATATACACGGGGTACCAGTACTGAGTCAATAATAACTTGTTTATATACACGGGGTACCAGTACCTAGTCAATGATAACTTGGTTATATACACGGGGTACCAGTACCCAGTCAATGATAACTTGGCTATATACACAGGGTACCAGTACCTAGTCAATAATAACTTGGTTATATACACGGGGTACCAGTACCCAGTCAATGATAACTTGGTTATATACACGGGGTACCAGTACCCAGTCAATGATAACTTGGTTATATACACGGGGTACCAGTACCTAGTCAATGATAACTTGGTTATATACACGGGGTACCAGTACCTAGTCAATGATAACTTGGTTATATACACGGGGTACCAGTACCTAGTCAATGATAACTTGGTTATATACACGGGGTACCAGTACCTAGTCAATGATAACTTGGTTATATACACGGGGTACCAGTACTGAGTCAATGATAACTTGGCTATATACACAGGGTCGTGACGATGGAAAAACCAGCTAACAAAGAGACTCCTCCCCCTCTCATCTTACCCGAGGCTGCCTCCCCCTCTCATCTTACCCGAGGCTGCCGACTGGTCTTGACACTGAAAAACCAGCTAACAAAGAGACTCCTCCCCCTCTCATCTTACCCGAGGCTGCCGACTGGTCTTGACATGGAAAAACCAGCTAACAAAGAGACTCCTCCCCCCTCTCATCTTACCCGAGGCTGCCGACTGGTCTTGACGATGGAAAAACCAGCTAACAAAGAGACTCCTCCCCCTCTCATCTTACCCGAGGCTGCCGACTGGTCGTGACGATGGAAAAACCAGCTAATAAAGAGACTCCTCCCCCCTCTCATCTTACCCGAGGCTGCCGACTGGTCTTGACGATGGAAAAACCAGCTAACAAAGAGACTCCTCCCCCTCTCATCTTACCCGAGGCTGCCGACTGGTCTTGACGATGGAAAAACCAGCAAGATGTATATCATCCATGTCCTTGTTCAGCCACGACTCAGAAAACCAAACAGTATTACAGCTGTTCAGGTCACGTTGATAGGATAGTCTCTAACGGAACTCGCCCAGCTTGTTCTTCAGTGACGGTACGTTCGCCAATAGAACGGAGGGTAGAGGTGTTTGATTTACCCGACAACATAGAATATTCCGTTAGCCAATAGAACGGAGGGTATAGGTGTTTTATTTTCCCCGACAACATAGAATATTCCGTTAGCCAATAGAACGGAGGGTATAGGTGTTTTATTTTCCCCGACAACATAGAATATTCCGTTAGCCAATAGAACGGAGGGTATAGGTGTTTGATTTACCCGACAACATAGAATATTCCGTTAGCCAATAGAACGGAGGGTATAGGCGGTTTATTTACCCGACAACATAGTTTAGTCAGGATGCCAACTCTTCTGCCTCTTCTTGCTGCGTCACTTCCTTTTTCCAGTTCCTGAGGGAATTAGCGCCTGGTCCGCAGTAAACAGAACGTCCAGAGCTGACGACTCGTTGAAGTAGAAAATTGTCATCCAAATTGCAGGTTAGTGATCACTGTTCAGATGTCCAGAAGCTGTTTTCGGTCATAGGAAATGAAGACGGAGATATTATGTAAAAACAAAAAGTTAAGATCAACGGGGGAATAAAAAAAAAAACCCACACACAAAATATCAGAATTGGTCTTGAGGCCATGAAAAGGCTTCACAGCAGCTCAGGCCTTTACATCTTCACGGCACAGGTACAAAGATGAGACCTCTGTCGATCTCTATGGCCTGTTCACATGTGTATCTGCACTCTCATTGGCTAGAATGGTCCCACCTGATCCCGCCTCCTCCCGCCTGCCTTCCATCTTTGAACACACGTATTTCCATTGTTAGAGCAGTCACATGACTAAATAATAGACATTCTTGGCTTCCACCATATTAATGTAGTCAACTGGGTGGGACTTCCAAATTCATTGGCTGATCCCTCCTCAATGTACTACTTCAAAATGGAGATTGCCTCAAAGGCGCTGCCCCGAACACACAGATGCTATAATGGGAATTATAAACTAGGTGGTTGAACCCTTAATGCTGATTGGCTGAAAGCTGTGGTAAATCAGTATTTTTGCTGCTGTAATTACGTACCAGTTAATAACAGCAAGTAGGCACCTCGGGGGTTTGTGTATATGGCAAATATACCACAGCTAAGGGTTGTATCCAGCCACTCTGCATTGCATCATGATAAGAACAGCCCTTAGCCGTGGTATATTGGTCATATACCACACCTCCTCGGGCCTTATTGCTTAATAACTACTGCATACACTGAGTATACCAAACATTAGGAACACCTTCGTCATTTTGAGTTGGCCCTCAGAACAGCCTCAATTCGTCGGGGCGTGGACTCTACAAGGTGTTGAAAGCGTTCCACATGGATGCTGGCCCATGTTGACTCCAATGCTTCCCACAGTTGTGTCCAGTTGTCTGGATGTTCGTAGGGTGGTGGACCATTCTTGATACACACATGGGAAACTGTTGAGCGTGAAAAACCCAGCAGCGTTGCAGTTCTTGACACAAACCGGTGCACTTGGCACCTACTACCATACCCTGTTCAAAGGCACTAGAATATGGTGTTCTTCCCATTCACCCTCTGGATGGAACACATGTGCAATCCATGTCTCAATTGTCTCAAGGCTTAAAAATCCTTCTTTAACCAGGTCTCCTCCCCTTCATCTTTAACCAGGTCTCCTCCCCTTCATCTTTAACCTGGTCTCCTCCCCTTCATCTTTAACCTGGTCTCCTCCCCTTCATCTTTAACCTGGTCTCCTCCCCTTCACCTTTAACCAGGTCTCCTCCCCTTCACCTTTAACCAGGTCTCCTCCCCTTCCTCTTTAACCAGGTCTCCTCCCCTTCATCTTTAACCTGGTCTCCTCCCCTTCATCTTTAACCTGGTCTCCTCCCCTTCACCTTTAACCAGGTCTCCTCCCCTTCACCTTTAACCAGGTCTCCTCCCCTTCACCTTTAACCTGGTCTCCTCCCCTTCATCTTTAACCAGGTCTCCTCCCCTTCATCTTTAACCTGGTCTCCTCCCCTTCATCTTTAACCAGGTCTCCTCCCCTTCACCTTTAACCAGGTCTCCTCCCCTTCACCTTTAACCTGGTCTCCTCCCCTTCACCTTTAACCAGATCTCCTCCCCTTTATCAACACTGATTGCAGTGGATTTAACAGGTGACATCAATAAGGGATCATAGCTTTCACCTGGATTCACCTGGTCAGTCTGTGTCATGGATACAACAGGTGACATTAATAAGGGATCATATCTTTCACCTGGATTCACCTGGTCAGTCTGTGTCATGGATACAACAGGTGTTCTTAAATTATTTGCATACTCAGTGCTTTCTCTATCATTATCTATGGTCAGGTGGGAAAAAAAAGAAGGTTTGTCTTGATTGGCTCCTCTTGGGGAAAGGGAGGTCGGGTAACGCCCCTAGTTTAAATCTATGCAGTAGTAGCAGAGACACTGTATATAATGAGTTGTTGTCCCGAAGGCGGGAAGGCAGGTGACAAGCTATCTATCGATCTGCTTATTAAACCTATAGAAACACAGTGAATAACACTGTACTTTGACGTGAGTAAACCCTCTGGCTCCGCCTCTTCCTCTCTAGTAGCTCTGCTGTGTTGTTATTCGCGGAGAACTCAAACCAGTGGGCGGTGGTCACAGAGGGCGGAGGTCACAGTGGGCGGAGACAGACAAGGAAACGCTATTCATTTACAGTAGTAACAGCTGGCAAAACATTGACCTCTCCTTGACCTCTCCTTGATCGCTCCTTGACCTCTCCTTGACCTCTCCTTGATCTCTCCTTGACCTCTCCTTGACCTCTCCTTGATCTCTCCTTGACCTCTCCTTGATCTCTCCTTGACCTCTCCTTGACCTCTCCTTGACCTCTCCTTGACCTCTCCTTGAGCGACCCTCAAGCACCTGCAGCAGCCTTTTGCTTCCACGTGTTACTTTGTATTTTGTATATCTGTATTTATATGGAACTATGTACCATTTATAACAGTTCTGGAGTGTAGAGTCACTGTAGCCATACTGCCATAGACACAATACCTTGTTGAAGTGTAGCACTCAGCCAGGGATGGACATTATGATTTATTACAGTATTAGAAATATACACGTACCACTTGGGTGTGAGTTCATTTATCACATAGGAACCACGGTACAATATGAAAACTCAGTCCACCAGAATCTGTAGAAAGCATGTTTATTTTACTCAAAAATATTGATTCATTGATTGAATCCCAGCGCAAAGCAACATGATTTATTGCAAAACATCTTGAAGCTGCAGAAGTGTCTACTGTTCCAGTTGAAAATGAATACACATGATGACACATCTATCTGTGTAAAATAATAGGTCACTTGACAGTGGTGTGACTGTGTGTTGGGGTCAATTCCATTTCAATTCCAGTCAATTCCAGTCAATGCTTTTCAATGAGGAATTTAAAAAAAATGGAATTGGAATTTGGTTTACTTTCCGAATTGACTGGAATTGAAATGGAATTGACCCCAACCCTGGTGTGACTAACTGCTTAATGTAGATGTTAATAACAACTGGTAGTGGTGAGTCCCATGGTCATCTGGAGTAATGCTGACCGCACAGATGGCAAGACACAGCCTATGGCTCTAGCATCCTCCATGAACTCAGTGCTGCAGGGAAAACAGAGAGAAGAAGAAAAACAGGTTAATAAATGTCATGTAAACAGAGTAGAACAGCCTGAGTTTTACCCATAATGCTCTGGTCAACAGTAGTGCACTATGCTGTGTAATGATATGGGGGGAAAGGTTAGTGTTGGAACAAAGGCAAACACACTATCCAGGATACACTTCCACACTCCGCCCCCAGGGGGCAGCACCAACAGGGTCTAGGTGCTGAGCTAAGCCTTGATAAGCACATCAGGTGCAGCCAATGAAGGTGATTGGCAGTCTGGGAGAGAGAGAGAGGAGGACAGAAGCCTCTCAGTCGGATTTTATTGGTTTTTGTTGTGTTAGAAAACCTCTTTAGTTGGGCATATATTTTTGTAGTGTGGTTTCTGTTCATATTTACTTTGTCACCATAAACATATGGATAATTTGCTTAGACTGGTCAATTACTGTCTCCTGGGTACATTCAACACCTGGCTGAATACGCTGACCTCTCATACTTATACACACATCAACTCAGGTTACAGACCACGTAGCTAGGATCCCTAGACATAATGAGTCAGGTTACAGACCACGTAGCTAGGACCCCTAGACATAATGAGTCAGGTTACAGACCATGTAGCTAGGACCCTAGACACAATGAGTCAGGTTACAGACCACGTAGCTAGGACCCCTAGACATAATGAGTCAGGTTACAGACCACGTAGCTAGGACCCCTAGACATAATGAGTCAGGTTACAGATCACGTAGCTAGGACCCCTAGACATAATGAGTCAAGTTACACACCATGTAGCTAGGACCCCTAGACTTAATGAGTCAGGTTACAGACCATGTAGCTAGGACCCCTAGACATAATGAGTCAGGTTACAGATCACGTAGCTAGGACCCCTAGACATAATGAGTCAGGTTACATGTAGCTAGGACCCCTAGACATAATGAGTCAGGTTACAGACCATGTAGCTAGGACCCCTAGACATAATGAGTCAGGTTACATGTAGCTAGGACCCCTAGACATAATGAGTCAGGTTACATGTAGCTAGGACTCCTAGACAGAATTTCGTAACACTATGGATGAGGATGCCATTTCAGACACACCCTGTGCCTTTGAATTGATCTTTGAGTAGAATACTGAATCCCCATTGGTTCCTGAGTCTCTGAATGTCATGTCATGTACACTACATTACCAAAAGTATGTGGACACCTGCTCGTCAAACAACTCATTCTAAAATCACGGGCACAAGAGCATTAGTGAGTTTGGGCACTGATGTTGGCCGATTAGGCCTGGCTTGATGGGATGAGGTCAGGGCTCTTTGCAGGCCAGTCAAGTTCTTCCACACCGATCTCAACAAACCATTGCTGTATGGACCTGGCTTTGTGCACGAGGGCATTTTCATGCTGAATCGGGAAGGGCCTTCCCTAAACTGTTGCCACAAAGTTGAAAGCACAGAATCGTATCCTGTAGCATTAAGATTTCCCTTCACTGGAACTAAAGGGCCTAGCCCGAATAATTTACTCCTCCTCCACCAAACTTTACAGTTGGCACTATGTATTGGGGCAGGTAGCGTTCTCCTGGAATCCGCCAAACCCAGATTCATCCGTCAAACTGCCAAATGGTGAATCGTGATTCATCAGTCCAGAGAACGTGTTTCCACTGCTCCAGAGACTAATGGCTGCAAGCTTTACACCACTCCAGCTGACGCTTGGCACTGTGCACAGTGATCTTAGGCTTGTGTGCGGCTGCTCGGCCATGGAAACCCATTTCATGAAGCTCCCGACGAACAGTTATTGTGCTGACGTTGCTTCCAGAGGTAGTTTGGAACTCGGCTGTGAGTGTTGCAACCGAGGACAGACGATTTTTACGCGCTACGTGCTTCAACACTCGGTGGTCCCGTTCTGTGAGCTTGTGTGGCCTACCACTTCACAGCTGAGGCGTTGTTGCTCCTAGACGTTTCCACTTCACAATAACAGCACTTACAGTTGACCGGGGCAGCTCTAGCAGAGCAGAAATTTGACAAACTGACTTGTTGAAAAGGTGGCATCCTATGACGGTGCCATGTTGAAAGTCACTGGGGTCTTCAGTAAGCCCATTCTACTGCCAATGTTTGTCTATGGAGACTGCATGGCTGTGTGCTCGATTTTATACACCTGTCAGCAACGAGTGTGGCTGAAATAGCCAAATCTACTCATTTGACGGGGTGTCCACATCCTTTTGTATATGTGGTGTATGTAGGCAGTACCTTGAAGTCCCAGAGGACCATAGCTCCGTCCAGACCCACACTGCTGTACTTGTCCACGTGGGCCTTAGTTCCTGACACGATACACAGCTGACTGGAGGGAGACACAGGAGCAGAGAGATTCAGTATACTCTACAAGCATTTCGCTACATCCGCAATAACATCTGCTAAACACGTGTATGTGACACACACAACACACACACACACACACACAACACACAACACACAACACACACACACAACATACACACACAACATACAACACACAACACACAACACACAACACACAACACACACAACACACAACACACAACACACAACACACACACACAACACACAACATACAACACACACACACACAACACACAACACACAACACAACACACAACACACACACACACACAACACACAACACACAACACACACACACACAAAACACACAACACACACACACACACAACACACAACACACAACACACACACACACAACACACACAACACACAACACACACACACACACACACACACACAACATACAACACACACACACACACAACACACAACACACAACACACACACACACAACACACAACACACACACACACACAACACACAACACACAACACACACACACACACACACACACACACACAACACACACACACACACACACACACACAACATACAACACACACACACACACACAACACACAACACACAACACACAACACACAACACACAACACACACAACACACAACACACACACTCCCTCTCTCCTCACGTGATGCTGTTCTGGTGCAGGCAGCCCAGCTCGTTGCTCTCGTCGTCAGTAGCCTTCTTATCCAGATTGCGGAAGTGTTGCATGGCGGACATGCTGCCCCTAGAGGTCTGCTTGGGGATGTCCAGCTTCTTAACAAACTTCAGACTGCCTGGGCCCTTATAGGAGAACTGAAACGGACAGCAGTCATGGCCCTGAAACAGAGGGTTTAGACATTAGGTATGCAAGGTATGTATGATAGGAACACAGAGGGTTTAGACATTAGGTATGCATAGGAACCTAGAGGGTTTAGACATTAGGTATGCAAGGTATGTATGATAGGAACACAGAGGGTTTAGACATTAGGTATGCTAGAAACATAGAGTGTTTAGACATTAGGTATGCAGGGTATGTATGATAGGAACATAGAAGGTTTAGACATTAGGTATGTATGATAGGAACAGAGGGTTTAGACATTAGGTATGCATGATAGGAACATAGTATGCAGGGTATCTATACAGTGCCTTGCGAAAGTATTCGGCCCCCTTGAACTTTGCGACCTTTTGCCACATTTCAGGCTTCAAACATAGACTCTGTAGAGGATCACATACTAAAGTCAGCCTCTCCCACTTGTCCAGACTCTGTAGAGGACCACAGACACACACTAAAGTCAGCCTCTCCCACTTGTCCAGAGACTCTGTAGAGGATCACACACTAAAGTCAGCCTCTCCCACTTGTCCAGAGACTCTGTAGAGGACCACATACTAAAGTCAGCCTCTCCCACTTGTCCAGACTCTGTAGAGGACCACACACTAAAGTCAGCCTCTCCCACTTGTCCAGACTCTGTAGAGGACCACAGACACACACTAAAGTCAGCCTCTCCCACTTGTCCAGAGACTCTGTAGAGGATCACACACTAAAGTCAGCCTCTCCCACTTGTCCAGAGACTCTGTAGAGGACCACATACTAAAGTCAGCCTCTCCCACTTGTCCAGAGACTCTGTAGAGGACCACAGTAATTTCCCACATAATTTTGCACGCCCAATTTTTCAGTTTTTGATTTGTTAAAAAAGTTTGAAATATCCAATAAATGTCGTTCCACTTCATGATTGTGTCCCACTTGTTGTTGATTCTTCACAAAAAATACAGTTTTATATCTTTATGATTGAAGCCTGAAATGTGGCAAAAGGTCGCAAAGTTCAAGGGGGCCGAATACTTTCGCAAGGCACTGTAATATTGCCTTATTCCTGAGTCCCAAATGGAACCCTATTGCCTTTATATAATGCGCTGCTTTTGACCAGGACCGACAGGAGCAAACTGTAGAATACCAGGCCACAAGGGATCCTGTAAAGCCTATATATATAGGGGACAGTGTTCCATCTGGGACAGTGTATCACTGAACTCAATGAACTCCCACAGGTGGAAGTGGTTCGTTGAACTGGGCTCACATGTTGAGTAACCTTGCTACGTGTCTGGTCGGTCACAAATGAAGAGAGTGATGAGAGGTGTGTTTTCTTACCGCGGCAACCATCTCTGTGGGGCTCACATAGAGCACGCTCACTAGAGGGAGGCGGTCCGTTGTCAGCTGAGTCATCCTGTCAATCGACACGAGGTCAGAGATCAAGAGTCATGGGGTCAATGACATGTTCCTCTCTTTGTGTGAATCTCTAAATGAAAGATTCCTCTCATCCCTTTCTCCTAGCCTCTTCCTCAGAACATCAGAAGGACACAAGGTTCCTTTTCAAGGATCTCCTCCAAGGCTCTAATGGCTTCCCTTTTCCATTTTCAGGAGAGGAGGCGAGAGGACGACAGAAGTAGAGGAAAAGACTGAGAAGCACCCTTTCTGTCAGTGATGGCTACTCGCTCTTTCCCCCTTCACTCTTTCCCCCTTCACTCTTTCCCCTTCACTCTTCCCCCCTTCACTCTTTCACCCCTTCACTCTTTCACTCACTCTTTCCCCCTTCACTCTTTCACCCCTTCACTCTTTCCCCTTTCACTCTTCCCCTTCACTCTTTCCCCCTTCACTCTTTCACCCTTCACTCTTTCCCCCTTCACTCTTTCCCCCTTCACTCTTTCACCCCTTCATTCTTTCCCCCTTCACTCTTTCCCCCTTCACTCTTTCACCCCTTCATTCTTTCCCCCTTCACTCTTTCCCCTTTACTCTTTCCCCCTTCACTCTTTCCCCCTTCACTCTTTCCCCCTTCACTCTTTCCCCCTTCACTCTTTCACCCCTTCACTCTTTCACCCCTTCACTCTTCCCCCTTCACTCTTTCCCCTTTACTCTTTCCCCCCTTCACTCTTTCCCCCCTTCACTCTTTCCCCCCTTCACTCTTTCCCCCTTCACTCTTTCCCCCTTCACTCTTTCCCCCTTCACTCTTTCACTCACTCTTTCCCCTGGGTGGCGTCGGCCACACTGATGCTGCTGTTGTGAGCGACCCAGGCCAGGTGGTCTCCGCTGGGGGAGAAGGAGACACTGTGTACCCAACCTCCACAGTCCTTGGTCTCCAGCAGCATCTCCCCAAATGGCATCTTAGCCCCCCAAGCTGTCGGGCCTGGCTTGTCCTCGATTTCCTTGATGTAGGCAGAGAAGATCCTGCATGAAGAGTATTTGGGAATTGTCATGTTTGTATCACTATGGGCCAATCCGGCTCGCACAGCGTTACTTTAATACCTGCTTATTTTGGATCACAAAGAGAGAGAGAGAACGTGTGAGAGAGTATTTTTAAATGGCGTTATAGTAATAACAGACTGTATATACATTGGTATAAAACAATTAAACCACCATATTATGACTCACACCTAGAAGAAAGGGCTCCGAAAGGGTTCTTCAGCTGTCCCTGTAGAAGAACCATTTTTGGTTCCACTTGACCCCTTTTGGGATCCATGTAGAATTTTCGGTGGAAAGGGTTCTACATGGAACCCTAACGGCTTTTCCAAACGGTTCTCCTATGGGGACAGCCCGAATCAACCTTTTAGGTTCTAGATAGCACCTTTTTTCTCTAAGATTGCATGGTAAAGACACCTGTTGTGAGAAAACACAAAACTATGACAAAATTGTTTGCGAAATTACATCAGATTCAATTCAAAGGTGGTGCAGGGTTTATCAAGCAGAAGTGCTATACAGATGCAATTACATTGTCATAGTTTTGTAACAGCTCCTTGACCAAGCAGTAGAAAATAAATAATCTGACTCGATAATTACCTAGCTAAAGGTTGAATAAATAAGAATCAGCAAAGCAATAGCATCAACAGCATTAGAGACAGTTACTATCTGTTGGTTCTGACCTGCAGTGGAGGCCTTAGAGACAGTTACTATCTGTTGGTTCTGACCTGCAGTGGAAGCCTTAGAGACAGTTACTATCTGTTGGTTCTGACCTGCAGTGGAAGCCTTAGAGACAGTTACTATCTGTTGGTTCTGACCTGCAGTGGAAGCCTTAGAGACAGTTACTATCTGTTGGTTCTGACCTGCAGTGGAAGCCTTAGAGACAGTTACTATCTGTTGGTTCTGACCTGCAGTGGAAGCCTTAGAGACAGTTACTATGTGTTGGTTCTGACCTGCAGTGGAAGCCTTAGAGACAGTTACTATCTGTTGGTTCTGACCTGCAGTGGAAGCCTTAGAGACAGTTACTATCTGTTGGTTCTGACCTGCAGTGGAAGCCTTAGAGACAGTAACTATCTGTTGGTTCTGACCTGCAGTGGAAGCATTAGAGACAGTTACTATCTGTTGGTTCTGACCTGCAGTGGAAGCCTTAGAGACAGTTACTATCTGTTGGTTCTGACCTGCAGTGGAAGCCTTAGAGACAGTTACTATCTGTTGGTTCTGACCTGCAGTGGAAGCCTTAGAGACAGTTACTATCTGTTGGTTCTGACCTGCAGTGGAAGCCTTAGAGACAGTTACTATCTGTTGGTTCTGACCTGCAATGGAAGCCTTAGAGACAGTTAATAACTGTTGGTTCTGACCTGCAGTGGAAGCCTTAGAGACAGTTACTATCTGTTGGTTCTGACCTGTTGTGGAGGCCTTAGAGACAGTTACTATCTGTTGGTTCGGACCTGCAGTGGAAGCCTTAGAGACAGTTACTATCTGTTGGTTCTGACCTGCAGTGGAAGCCTTAGAGACAGTTACTATCTGTTGGTTCTGACCTGCAGTGGAAGCCTTAGAGACAGTTACTATCTGTTGGTTCTGACCTGCAGTGGAGGCCTTAGAGACAGTTACTATCTGTTGGTTCTGACCTGCAGTGGAAGCCTTAGAGACAGTTACTATCTGTTGGTTCTGACCTGCAGTGGAAGCCTTAGAGACAGTTACTATCTGTTGGTTCTGATCTGCAGTGGAGGCCTTAGAGACAGTTACTATCTGTTGGTTCTGACCTGCAGTGGAAGTCAGAGGATCCTGCAGCCAACAGGATGTTGTTGGGGTGCCAGTCCAGACACATCACCGTGGACCGGATGCTCTTCTTTATGTGCTTACTGAGCCACCTGCCAGAAGTCAGAGGTCACAGAGGTCTCAAAGGTCAAAGGTTGCAATAGATTCATACTGGACAAATCTCAAGACACTACTGAGCCATTAACAGGGTCAGAGGGGAAAGGTCACAGTAGATTATTTCTGGGAACATCTCAATTGGTGCCTCACTTCCAGCCTATAGTGTACTACTGTAGTAACAGTCACAATAACAGTATTAGTAAGAGGGTACAGTATTAGTACCCTCTTACTAATACTGTAAGAGAGTACAGTGAGAGTGAGTGAGTGAGTGAGTGAGTGAGTGAGTGAGTGAGTGAGTGAGTGAGTGAGTGAGTGAGTGACCGACCGTCCGACCGACCGACCGACTGAACGTGTTCCGTGTCTCTCACCAGTCGTTCTCCTTCTCGAAGTAGCAGACAGAGATGAGGCGAGCTCCACTGCCCAGGGCAAACTTATTCTCCAGAGGGGACCACTTGACGAAAGTAGCAGCCCGGTTGATCCTCACCAACACCAGAGTGGGCTTCCACACCTTGTCCTTCAGGGTCCACACGTACGCATTACGGTCCGATGCACACGTCACGATGCGGTTCGAATCCGGAGCCCAGTCGATGCCTGGAAGGTTTTTAGGAGAAGGAGACAATGAAGAGAATGATGCAGTTGGAATCTCATAATGCCTTGTGATGCAACATGTTCAGGCTAGCACCTTGTGTGTGTGTGTGTGTGTGTGTGTGTGTGTGTGTGTGTGTGTGTGTGTGTGTGTGTGTGTGTGTGTGTGTGTGTGTGTGTGTGTGTGTGTGTGTGTGTGTGTGTGTGTGTGTGTGTGTGTGTGTGTGTGTGTGTGTGTGTGTGTGTGTGTGTGATCAGTGGGTACCTGTGATTCGTCCACTGTGCTCAGTCAGCTCGTGGATCTTGGCCCACTCGTTCCCCTTCTTCTCATAGATGATCACCACACTGCTGTTGGGGCTGACAGCAATCTCTGGAGATAGACATCATTATGTCACTACACTATCTTGATTAACAACAACTAATACACAGCAATATCTGGAGAGAGGAGAAACATCTTTACGCCACTACAATATCTTGATTAACAACAACGAATACACAGCAATATCTGGAGAGAGGAGAGGCATCTTTACGTCACTACAAGATCTTGATTAACAACAACTAATACACAGCAATATCTGGAGAGAGGAGAGATCTTTACGTCACTACAATATCTTGATTAACAACAACGAATACACAGCAATATCTGGAGAGAGGAGAGATCTTTACGTCACTACAATATCTTGATTAACAACAACGAATACACAGCAATATCTGGAGAGAGGAGAGGCATCTCTGTATCTCTACATCATCTTGATTAACATGTAACAAATGTGTAATGGATAGAAACATGCTGATTGACAGTTGTGTACACACACGCGCACACACACACACACACACACACACACACACACACACACACAAGCGCACACAGACACACACAACATTGCATATTATGTGGAGGAGAGATGTCTATAATGCATTGACGTATCATATACGACACTTACAGAAACATACAGTACATTGTATATGTATACACAGCAAATTCTCCAGTGGTGAATCAACACTGACAGTGTTCAGTTCAACACTGGGCCAGTGTGTATAAGTGTCCACGCTTTTCAGTGTTAAATCGTTGTTAAAGGAAATTAGCACTTTTAGTGTTATGCAACACCTCATATTTAACACCAGGAAGTGTATATAGTTTTCACCAATGGTGTTTGCAATGACACCTCATAGTATTTTTTTGAACAATTACACTAATTAGGCCTAGTTTCACCCTAGTAAAAAGGTCTGAAACTCATGGTTTACAGCCCACATCAGGCCTTGAAGTAGGGTAGGTAACTTTCCCCAAATTCCCAGACATCCCGGTTGGATTTTTTAATTATTTCCTCCCATTTCCAGGAATCTTCCAACCGCGATTTCTGAAAAATCTGGAAATTATGGCAAGATTTTTTGACCAGAATTTTGCAACTCTTACCTGCAAGTCACACTATGCTAGTTTGCAAAGTGATTTGTAATTCCTATCAGGAACCCAGACAGAATGACTGCTTGGGTTAGCAGCGTTGTGAGGAGAGTATTTAATATTTAAGAAGGGAACAACCTTTTCAGTAACGGGTGCAAATCTAATTAACTGATTTTATTCGTTTTGAAAAAGGGTTGTTATTTGTCTTTGAGTAGCATAATATGAATCAATCAATCAGTGTACAAACAAAAACAAAAGTATTAAAAAAAACAATCATTAAAAAAAATCTACCTGCAGTAGAGCATGCTGGGAAATATGATAATAATGGCCGTGGTTTTGATGGGAACGTTATACTCTCCACAGAGTAAAACCAGAGAGGATGAGGCAAAGAGAGAGATTTCACTCTCACCAAAATCTGTCCACGCGGGAATACAGCGTTATTCAATGAGTTTCTGTGGGCTTAATGAGCAGACTGATAAGCAGACTTCCTGCCTTCTCACCTTTGGGACAATGGCGCCTATTGTTAGCCTCTAGTCATTATATAATGATCTCTGGTAAAACTGGCACAATCACACTCTCACAGTCAACACTGGTTATTAACATCAACACTGGGGTTGTCTACACTAATAGAGTTAATTTAACACCTGAACCAACACTAGAAATATTACACTGAAAAACATCTACATTACATTACCCTCTTTCCACTGGGATTCTCTGCCTCTAACCCTATTACAGGGGCTGAGTCACTAGCTTACTGGGGCTCTCTCATACCGTCCCTGGGAGGGGTGAGTCACTGATGTTCTCATCCTGTCTGGGTTGGGTAGGCGCCCCCCTTGGGTTGTGCCGTGGCGGAGATCTTTGTGGGCTATACTCAGCCTTGTCTCAGGATGGTAAGTTGGTGGTTGAAGATATCCCTCTAGTGGTGTGGGGGCTGTGCTTTGGCAAAGTGGGTGGGGTTATATCCTTCCCGTTTGGCCCTGTCCGGGGGTGTCCTCGGATGGGGCCACAGTGTCTCCTGTCTCAGCCTCCAGTATTTATGCTGCAGTAGTTTATGTGTCGTGGGGCTAGGGTCAGTTTGTTATATCTGGAGTACTTCTCCTGTCCTATTCGGTGTCCTGTGTGAATTTAAGTGTGCTCTCTCTAATTCTCTTTTTCTCTCTTTCTTTCTCTCTCTCTACCTGACATGATGACTCCTTGCTGTCCCCAGTCCACCTGGCCGTGCTGCTGCTCCAGTTTCAACTGTTCTGCCTTATTATTATTGGACCATGCTGGTCATTTATGAACATTTGAACATCTTGGCCATGTTCTGTTATAATCTCCACCCGGCACAGCCAGAAGAGGACTAGCCACCCCACATAGCCTGGTTCCTCTCTAGGTTTCTTCCTAGGTTTTGGCCTTTCTAGGGAGTTTTTCCTAGCCACCGTGCTTCTACACCTGCATTGCTTGCTGTTTGGGGTTTTAGGCTGGGTTTCTGTACAGCACTTTGAGAGATCAGCTGATGTACGAAGGGCTATATAAATAAATTTGACTTGATTTGATTAGGTAACACTGGCCAATTTACTGTGTAGCAATGGCATTTTCTTAACCTTGTCCTCAGGCTCTATTGTTACTGCATATAGACGTTGGAGAGAGGGAGATCCGGCTTGGGACCAGATTAGCATGTTTACCTACAAATTTCTCTCTACGTCAAAGATAACTTGTTTAATGTAGAGATACTGTAGATAAATCACAACGTTCATGTTACATCTTTGTACTTTAACAGAATACTAAAAGGGTAGAGTTAGACTAGTAAAGGAGACGAAGAAGAAGAGTGAAGTCTAATGTGTCCCAAATGGCAACCCTATTCCCTACACAATGCTCTTTGGGTCCTGGTACAAAGTAGTGCACTATATAGGGAATAGGGTACCATTTGGGCCCACACTACAGTATGGAGCTCCTTACATCTCTGCTAACATTTCCTCTGTTGATAATCACATTCCCCAGATCTTCAGACAATTTTTAATGGACAGCAATTAGAGGAGGAAGAGGAAATGCATCTGCAGACAGCAAACAACACAAGGGGTTTGTGTCTCAACGGGCTCCCTATTCGCTACATAGTGCACTACGTATGACTAGAACCCTATGGGCCCTGGTCAAAAGATAGTGCACTGTATAAGGAATTTGGGACGCTTCCGAGGAGCCAGCAGGCCAGCTAATGGAGGTATAGACCGGGAGAAAGAGAGGTGTGTGTGTGTGTGTGTGTGTGTGTGTGTGTGTGTGTGTGTGTGTGTGTGTGCGTGTGCGTGTGCGTGTGTGTGTGTGCGTGCGTGCGTGTGTGCGTGCCCGTGCGCGTGTGTGTGTTGAAATGCGGGCAGACTGGTTTAAGTAGTACTGCAGGACTACTTACGTGTCCTGTCCTTATTCCAGGCATGACAGGAGAGAGGCTCCAACCCAAAGCTGTACAGAGACATGCTTCAACAAGGGGTCCACAGGGTTCTGGAATGTGGCTGGGAACGGAATGTCTTCTTCTTGTCAGGGATTGGTTGGAACTCTACTGTAGTAAAACCAGGAAGGGAGGGTTAAAAGTGAGAAAGATTGGGTTAGATAAAGTTAGATTGTAGGCCTAGGCTATACTCTAGGAGGGAAATTTGCCCCCAAGCAACTCAACCCCAAGTGTATTTCAGAAACTGACTGAATAGTTGTTTTTAGTTGTATCTTACACTAATCGTGCCCGTTTAGGTAAATATTAAGTTGAGCGTCGACTTTTGTTGAGTTGAGCAACGAGTTGAGCAAGGAGACTAACTGTGGACGTTGGTCGTCAGCGTTGGCACATACTTTGTAAACACAAAATGGCTACCTTTCATCTTTACATGGTTGTTGTTGCCTGCTAACTGTGTTGACATAGTGGGAAAACCCATTGCATTCAGATACAGTTAACCCTACAGTATATATTTTTTTGTATAGGTAGAGATTTGTATCTTCCTTCCACTTGGTGGGAGACACTCAGAAGACCAGAAGGACTTTCTGATTGATCCTATATGCACAACAACATTAGACTGGTTCCATTGCAGACCCTTAATGGTATGGCTCTATTGGCCTCCATTGCGCTATGCCTCTCATACTGTCACTCCTACATTCTTGATGCCCTTGATACGTGGCATTACAATACCTTTCTGCAATGCCTCCCAGTCCCAGTATCTGACAAGGAACTGAACTGAGAGTGCTTTCTTATCACACTTAATTAGCATAGAGATCAAACACACGCAGACACAGATACACACACAGACAAAGATACACACACAGACACAGATACACACACAGACACACACTCAAACAGGAAAGACCACACCATAGAAAACCCTAAGAAACCCAATGCAACTAAGAAACAAGGGAATGTCAACCAAAACCAGTCTCTCCCTCCTACCTCTCCTTCCTCCAGTGGACAGGAACGATAAGATGATGTAAACCAACGTCTCTGTGTGTGTGGTTGTAGCAGGGTTGTATTCGCGGACTCTGGGCAGTCGACACGAATGAAGCAGTGCAGCGCAGGACTGGAGAGGACACAAGAAGAGGAAGTAGAGCGAGATTGAGAGACACACAGAGAGAGAAGGAGGGGAGACGAGGGTGTGTCTGCGTATTCAGCTACTGCGCATGCACCTGGGACAAAGGTTGGTGGAGGATGAAGATAACATGCAGACTGTCAGGTGACTTCCCCCAAAAGGACACCTGTAGTAGTCAGGTGACCTCCCTCAACAGTACACCTGTAGTAGTTTGACTGAGACTTTCCCCCAACAGTACACCTGTAGTAGTTTGACTGAGACTCTCCCTCAACAGGACACCTGTAGTAGTCAGGTGACCTCCCTCAACAGTACACCTGTAGTAGTTTGACTGAGACTTTCCCCCAACAGTACACCTGTAGTAGTTTGACTGAGACTCTCCCTCAACAGGACACCTGTAGTAGTCAGGTGACCTCCCTCAACAGTACACCTGTAGTAGTTTGATGACTCTCCCTCAACAGGACACCTGTAGTAGTTTGACTGAGACGTTTCCTCAACAGGACACCTGTAGTAGTCTGACTGAGACTTCCCCCAACAGTACACCTGTAGTAGTTTGACTGAGACTCTCCCTCAACAGGACACCTGTAGTAGTCAGGTGACCTCCCTCAACAGTACACCTGTAGTAGTTTGACTGAGACTTTCCCCCAACAGTACACCTGTAGTAGTTTGACTGAGACTCTCCCTCAACAGGACACCTGTAGTAGTCAGGTGACCTCCCTCAACAGTACACCTGTAGTAGTTTGATGACTCTCCCTCAACAGGACACCTGTAGTAGTTTGACTGAGACGTTTCCTCAACAGGACACCTGTAGTAGTCTGACTGAGACTTCCCCCCAACAGTACACCTGTAGTAGTCAGGTGACTTCCCTCAACAGTACACCTGTAGTAGTTTGACTGAGACTTTCCCTCAACAGGACACCTGTAGTAGTTTGACTGAGACGTTTCCTCAACAGTACACCTGTAGTAGTTTGACTGAGACTTTCCCCCAACAGGACACCTGTAGTAGTTTGACTGAGACTTTCCCTCAACAGGACACCTGTAGTAGTTTGACTGAGACGTTTCCTCAACAGTACACCTGTAGTAGTCTGACTGAGACTTTCCCCCAACAGGACACCTGTAGTAGTTTGATGACTCTCCCTCAACAGTACACCAGTAGTAGTTTGAGTGAGACTTTCCCCCAACAGGACACCTGTAGTAGTTTGACTGAGACGTTTCCTCAACAGTACACCTGTAGTAGTTTGACTGAGACTTTCCCTCAACAGTACACCTGTAGTAGTTTGACTGAATAAAACGTTTCCTCAACAGTACACCTGTAGTAGTTTGACTGAGACTTTCCCCAAACAGGACACCTGTAGTAGTTTGACTGAGACTTTCCCCCAACAGGACACCTGTAGTAGTTTGATGACTTTCCCTCAACAGGACACCTGTAGTAGTTTGACTGAGACTTTCCCTCAACAGTACACCTGTAGTAGTTTAACAGAATAAGACGTTTCCTCAACAGTACACCTGTAGTAGTTTGACTGAGACTATCCCTCAACAGTACACCTGTAGTAGTTTGACTGAGACTTTCCCTCAACAGTACACCTGTAGTAGTTTAACAGAATAAGACGTTTCCTCAACAGTACACCTGTAGTAGTTTGATTGAGACTTTCCCTCAACAGTACACCTGTAGTAGTTTAACAGAATAAGACGTTTCCTCAACAGGACACCTGTAGTAGTTTGATTGAACAAGGAACATGTTGACACCTGTTTTCTGGTTTAAATCTATCACAAATGTTGTAAATCTTTAGTGAGCATAATGTTTGGAGATCAGACGCATTAGGTTATTTATGAAAGCATGCATGAAGAAATCATATTTATTCGGTTTGTTCTGATACTGAATAAGTTTTATATCCATTAAGATTACAGCAAGAATTCTACCTATAATGGTAAGCCTATGTAAAAACTCAACTTCTCAAGGGACAAGAGAGACAAGTCTATTTGAATATTCTTGCTGCCCCTACAAATGTTGTATTTTGTAAAAATAAAAAAAATAACAAATCTATCAATTGATATGCAGTAAACGAAATACTGTTATCAAAACACTCACTTTCTGTGAAGTGTTGGCAGAACAAAAAAAGGCCTTGCCCTTTAAGGTAGTTAAGGTGACGTATATACCAGAACGAGGCAGCGATTGGTCCAAACCTGATTCCGGTAGAGGGCAGCCGTCCAACTCAGGACTGAGGGGGAAAAACAGGGACGAAGAACTGTCAGTTTCCCGTAATAAAGACAGCATTTCAATCAGGTTTGGTAAGCGGTTTGTCTTCATTTTGTTCTAAATAATCGCGATGTATGTGTTGGAGCGCTGCAGGTATGAGGACATTGCTTGATTATAACCTGTATCTCGCCGTCTTCCCGTTTGTTATGATAACGCAAGTTGGCTAACGTTACTAGCAAGATAGCTAGGTTTCCAAGATGGCTGTTTTTATGAAAATACCTTTGCGGGCCTTTTTAGCTAACGTTAATCGTTTCAGAATTTCTCAGAATATTAATTCCCTGTGCTTTCCAAACAGTTATTAAAAATGAAATGCATCATTTCTGAATATCAAGCAAGGGTCCGCTGCGAGCTACAGGACGAATGGTTGCCTGCACTCGAAAGACACAGCTAACTACCATTAGCTAGCTAGCATTTCACTTTGGTGTTTATTGTGACAGTAGTTTTGTCGTATGGTGGAAGTTACTAAGTAGTTGGGTAACTTGCCAACACTCACCAGTTTACATTATCTATCTAGGTAGTTGCCTCAAGTTTAGTTTGTTTGCCCTTGTAAGATATGTGATGAATTTAATTTTGATAATTGACAAAGTCCCAAATTGAGTAATTTATAGGGATTATGGACATCGCTCTCCAAGTTGAAATATCTTCATATTTTATCGATGTTTAATTCTCATTTTCAGTATACAGTAGGGTACACACACCATAAATCAGGTTATGAAAAATTCCGTTGCACCCTGGTGTCACATGCCTGTCTGCTGCTGTCATGGTTTTGTAGCGTTCACACTCTCTCCTACTAACGTTAGCAATATTAGGAGAGTTGGCGAATGTTGCGAACTAAACTGCACCTGGCCGTGCTGCTGCTCCAGTTTCAACTGTTCTGCTGTTCACCGGACGTGCTACCTGTCCCAGACATGCTGTTTTCAACTCTCTAGAGACAGCAGGAGCGGTAGAGCTACTCTTAATGATCGGCTATGAAAAGACAACTGACATTTACTCCTGAGGTGCTGACTTGTTGCACCCGTGACAACTACTGTGATGCTGACTTGTTGCACCCGTGACAACTACTGTGATGATTATTATTTGACCATGCTGGTCATTTGTGAACATTTGAACATCTTGGCCATGTTCTGTTATCTCCATCCGGCACAGCCAGAAGAGGACTGGCCACCCCTCATAGCCTGGTTCCTCTCCAGGTTTCTTCCTAGGTTTGGACCTTTGTAGAGTTTTTCCTAGCCACTGTGCTTCTACACCTGCATTGCTTGCTGTTTGGGGTTTTAGGCTGGGTTTCTGTACAGCACTTTGAGATATCAGCTGATGTAAGAAGGGCTTTATAAATACATTTGATTTGATTGCCACAATGCATTGCAATGTCCGTTGAATGCGAGTGAGAGTTTAGTCCATTGGTTCAGTGGTGTGGTCTACGACTATCCTGAGATTGAGTTGGTATGATACAATGGAGCTTTGTGTCAAGTCTGTCTCTTCCCCCCTTTCTCTTTCGCTCTGTGGAAAATAAATAAACATAAATATGGGTTGTATTGACAATGGTGATTGTTCTTCACTGGTTGCCCTTTTCTTGTGGCAACAGGTCACAAATCATGCTACTGTGGTATTTCACCCAATAGATATGGGGGGTTTATCCACCCTCTCTCCCCCACCCCCTCTCTCCCCCACCCCCACCCCCTCTTACTCTCTCAAAATGCCCACCCTTGCTCTAAACCAATCATGTTTTGTCCTCTCTCCCCACTTTTCACACCCTTGTTAAGTTTCTCTCCCTCCCTCACTCTGTTTATGCTGCTCTCTTTTTATCTCTACACCCTCATGTTCTCTTCTCCTCACTGTCCTCTGTTTCTACTTCTCTATCAAACACTACCCCCTCTCTCTTTGTTTATAAAACACTACCCCCTCTCTCCTGCTACACCTGCTTTTCTCTCTGTTTATAAAACATTACCCCCTCTCTCCTGCTACACCAGCTTTTCTCTCTCCCTCTCTCTCTGTTTATAAAACACTACCCCCTCTCTCCTGCTACACCTGTCTCCCTGTTCATGTGTTTATCTCTGTCTGTGTGTGTCCCCAGGTCAATAGGTTGTGAGTGTGATGGCGTCGGGCAGTACGAGCAGTGAGGAGGAGAGGAGTCTGAGGGAGTGTGAGCTGTATGTGCAGAAACATAACATCCAACAGCTGTTGAAGGACTGCATCGTACAGCTATGTACCTCCCGGCCGGACAGACCCATGGCCTTCCTCAGAGAGTACTTCGAGAGGCTGGAGAAGGTGAGTCTGGGTGGGCAGGGTCGTGTGTGTGTGTGTGTGTGCCGATATTTGTAAACAAAGGCAGGTATCCATCTCAAAGTGGACAGAGAAGTCCAATCCTACTCTGCTCTAATGATATACTGTAATACAACTCTATTATATATACTCTCTGTGTTCCCACTAGAAGGGTATACAGTAATACTCTATTCTACTGTGTTCCCACTAGAAGGGTATACAGTAATACTCTATTCTACTGTGTTCCCACTAGAAGGGTATACAGTAATACTCTATTCTACTGTGTTCCCCCACTAGAAGGGTATACAGTAATACTCTATTATACTGTGTTCCCACTAGAAGGGTATACAGTAATACTCTATTCTACTCTGTGTTCCCACTAGAAGGGTATACAGTAATAGAGCTCTATTCTACTGTGTCCCCACTAGAAGGGTATACAGTAATACTCTATTCTACTGTGTTCCCACTAGAAGGGTATACAGTAATACTCTATTCTACTGTGTTCCCCACTAGAAGGGTATACAGTAATACTCTATTCTACTGTGTTCCCCACTAGAAGGGTATACAGTAATACTCTATTCTACTGTGTTCCCCACTAGAAGGGTATACAGTAATACTCTATTCTACTGTGTTCCCCACTAGAAGGGTATACAGTAATACTCTATTCTACTGTGTTCCCCACTAGAAGGGTATACAGTAATAGAGCTCTATTCTACTGTGTTCCCCACTAGAAGGGTATACAGTAATACTCTATTCTACTGTGTTCCCCACTAGAAGGGTATACAGTAATACTCTATTCTACTGTGTTCCCCACTAGAAGGGTATACAGTAATACTCTATTCTACTGTGTTCCCCACTAGAAGGGTATACAGTAATACTCTATTCTACTGTGTTCCCCACTAGAAGGGTATACAGTAATACTCTATTCTACTGTGTTCCCCACTAGAAGGGTATACAGTAATACTCTATTCTACTGTGTTCCCCACTAGAAGGGTATACAGTAATACTCTATTCTACTCTGTTCTCTACTAAGAAGGTAAATACTGATATTATATACTGCATTGGGAAAGTATTCCGATCCCTTGACTATTTCCACATTTTGTTACATTTACAGCCTCATTCTAATATGGATTACATATCAATCTACACACAATACCCCGTAATGACCAAAACAGGTCTTTAGATTTATTTATTTTTTGCAAATGTATAATAAACAGAAACCTTATTTTTATTTTTTTATTTAACCTTAATTTAACTAGGCAAGTCAGTTAAGAACAAATTCTTATTTTCAATGACGGCCTAGTGGGGAACAGTGGGTTAACTGCCTGTTCAGGGGCAGAACGACCTTGTCAGCTCAGGGGTTTGAACTTGCAACCTTCCGGTTACTAGTCCAACGCTCTAACCACTAGGCTACCCTGCCGCCCCATTTACATTCAGACCCTTTGCTATGAGACTTGAAATTGAGCTCAGGTCCATCCCGTTTCCATTGATCATCCTTGAGATGTTTCTACAACTTGATTGGAGAAAATGTAGTACAATTGAAATTGATTGGACGTGATTTAGAAAGGCGCACACCTGTCAATATAAGGTCCCACAGTTGACAGCGCACGTCAGAGCAAAAACCAAGCCATGAGGTTGAGGTAATTGTCCGTAGAGCTCGATGACAGGATTGTGTCGAGGCACAAAGGGTACTAAAACAAGTCTGCCGCGTTGAAGGTCCCCAAGAACACAGTGGCCTCCATCATTATTAAATGGAAGGAGTTTGGAACCACCAAGACTCTTCCTAGAGCTGGCCACCCGGCCAAAAGGAGCAATCGGGGGAGAAGGGCCTTAGTCAGGGTGGTGATCAAGAACCCAATGATCACTCTGACAGAGCTCCAGAGGTACTCTGTGGAGATGGGACAACCTTCTAGAAGGACAACCATCTGTGCAGCACTCCACCAATCAGGCCTTTCTGGTAGAGTGGCCAGATGGAAGCCACTGCTCAGTGAAAGGCACATGACAGCCCGCTTGGAGTTTGCCAAAAGGCTCCTAAAGGACTGTCAGACCTTGAGAAACAAGATTCTCTGATCTGATGAAACCAAGATTGAACTCTTTGGCCTGAATGCCAAGTGTCACGTCTGGAGGAAACCTGGCACCATCCCTACGGTGAAGCATGGTGGTGGCAGCATCATGCTGTGGGGATGTTTTTCAGCTACAGGGACTGGGAGACTAGTCAGGATCGAGGGGAAAGCTGAACGGAGCAAAGTACAGAGATCCTTGATGAAAACCTGCTCCAGAGCGCTCAGGACCTCAGACTGAGACGAAGGTTCACCTTCTAACAGGACAACGACCCTAAGCACATAGCTAAGACAACGCAGGAGTGTCTTCGGGACAAGTCTCTGAGTGTCCTTGAGTGGCCCAGCCAGAGCCTAGACTTGAACACGATTTAACATCTCTGGAGAGACCTGAAGATAGCTGTGCAGCAACACTTCTCATCCAACCTGACAGAGGATCTCCAGAGTCATGGAGTCTGAATACTTTCCGAATGCACCGTTTCAGGGCTCTACACTGACCTTTTTTTACAAGGAGCCTAAGTTGGAAAAAATGTTGGCGCACACAAGGACATTTAGGAGCACAATGAACCATTTTGGAGGTAATAAGAGTTCTAGAATCCTTCATTTTTCTAGGTGTGCAAGGTGCTCCTAAATAAGGGAGGGAGAGATGCTGCTCTTGCTTTTCACAAATGTGGAGCTTTACGTCTGTAGCTTGTTGTTGGCCAATCAGAAGTCATCAAAACGCCAATAGACTATTGTCATAGAGCCTCGCTCTGTGTGAGGCAAAAGTTAGGAGATATTTACTCAACCGAAGACTGAATTAAAATGACAGAATTAGAAGTGAAAGGTGGGCTACAACGACCAAGAGCCAACAGGCAGGCTGCTACTTCATATTCTGAATGGAGTTGTTGTTGTTTGTAAATGTAGGATGAGAAAGGTCACGCAGCCTCAGTTATCCTAGCTAGCTAAACTAGCTTCTCCCGGGTTTGATGCAGTTGAGACTGGGTACAATATAACCCTAGTCGATGATAAATTAACCAGCTATGGCAGCTATTGGTCTACTATAGCTCAGGTCAACTTGGTTTTTATGCTGTCGTCTAGTCTCCCTCCCTCCCTCCCTCCACGAGTGTCAGAGCGTATTATTATTATTATTATTATTATTATTATTATTATTATCTATGTATATCGGGTCTGGGTGGGTAAGCCCCAGCTCCATTTTTGGACCCGTGAAGATCTGTTCTATTCTACTATAACTGACCCCCCCCCCCCTCCCTCACCAGGAGGAGGTTAAGCAGATCCTACAGCAGCAGAAGATCTCTGTTCTATTCTACTATAACTGACCCCCCCCCCTCCCTCCCTCACCAGGAGGAGGTTAAGCAGATCCTACAGCAGCAGAAGATCTCTGTTCTATTCTACTATAACTGACCCCCCCCCCCCTCCCTCCCTCACCAGGAGGAGGCTAAGCAGATCCTACAGCAGCAGAAGATCTCTGTTCTATTCTACTATAACTGACCCCCCCCCCCCCCCTCCCTCCCTCACCAGGAGGAGGCTAAGCAGATCCTACAGCAGCAGAAGATCTCTGTTCTATTCTACTATAACTGACCCCCTCCCTCACCAGGAGGAGGCTAAGCAGATCCTACAGCAGCAGAAGATCTCTGTTCTATTCTACTATAACTGACCCCCCCCCCTTCCCTCCCTCACCAGGAGGAGGTTAAGCAGATCCTACAGCAGCAGACCTCTGTTCTATTCTACTATAACTGACCCCCCCCCCCCCCACCCCCCCCTCACCAGGAGGAGGCTAAGCAGATCCTACAGCAGCAGAAGATCTCTGTTCTATTCTACTATAACTGAACCCCCCCCCCCCCCTCCCTCCCTCACCAGGAGGAGGCTAAGCAGATCCTACAGCAGCAGAAGATCTCTGTTCTATTCTACTATAACTGACCCCCCCCCCCCCCCCTCCCTCACCAGGAGGAGGTTAAGCAGATCCTACAGCAGCAGAAGATCTCTGTTCTATTCTACTATAACTGACCCCCCCCCCCCACCCCTCCCTCACCAGGAGGAGGTTAAGCAGATCCTACAGCAGCAGAAGATCTCTGTTCTATTCTACTATAACTGACCCCCCCCCCCCCCCCCCCCCCCCCTCCCTCACCAGGAGGAGGTTAAGCAGATCCTACAGCAGCAGAAGATCTCTGTTCTATTCTACTATAACTGACCCCCCCCCCCCCTCCCTCCCTCACCAGGAGGAGGCTAAGCAGATCCTACAGCAGCAGAAGTCCAACTCTCGCTCCGACTCCCGTGAGGATGAGGTGTCTCCTCCCATGAATCCCGTGGTGAAGGGGCGGCGGCGGCGCGGTGCCATCAGCGCCGAGGTCTACACGGAGGAAGACGCCGCCTCCTACGTCAGAAAGGTCAGGGGGGGTCAGCCCTCAGCCAATCACGCATCGCTACAGGTGCACCTGACCCTACAGTTGTTACTAACCAAGTTCTTCCTGGCTACTTCCTGATCATTCACCCTTTTCCACAAGTGTCACCTTGCACATTACCCATCATGCATTTAAAAGCATAGTATTGGGGGGGGGTAAAGCATTGGCTTTACCATGGTAAAGTCCATGCAGATAAAGTGTAGGAGTGTACACTTCAGGAGAAGGGTGGAGAATCGGGCCTCGGCCACTACTTCAATCTGATCAATATAATCTTTAACGACTGACGGCAGTTTGCTTGTGATCAATGAAGCCGTTCCTTTCTGCCTCTGCAGGTTATTCCTAAAGACTACAAAACGATGGCCGCCCTGGCTAAAGCCATTGAGAAGAACGTGCTGTTTGCTCACCTGGACGACAACGAGAGAAGGTAGGAACTGTGTGCTCACGGATTGTGTGCTAAACGATTAGTGTTCTCCTGGTGCTGTGCAATGAAAGTACGATGTGATGTTGATCCTGTCACCGTGTCGACCACCTCCCTCCGCTCTTCACAGCGACATCTTTGACGCCATGTTTTCTGTTACCTACATCACCGGGGAGACGGTCATTCAGCAAGGTATGACATTTGACCTTTTTTCACTTTGGCGTGAAGTCATGGGGAAGTTTTTTTACATTTTTTAATGACCACGTGGCCTGTCCAGGGACAATCTCCCGGCTGTCGTTCCAACATGATCACATGACCATCATCACTGCTGGGTCAGAGTGTGGCTCACAGCTGTTGTTTTCCACCAGGTGACGAGGGAGACAACTTCTACGTCGTTGACCAGGGAGAGATGGATGTACGTCCCTGTTGTCTGTCTGCCAGGCCAACTGTTATGTACAGACTACCTGTCTATGGTCTATATAGTGGTACAGACTTCCTGTCTATGGTCTATATAGTGGTACAGACTACCTGTCTATGGTCTATATAGTGGTACATCTGTTGTGTACAGACTACCTGTCTGTGGTCTATATAGTGGTACATCTGTTATGTACAGACTACCTGTCTATGGTCTATATAGTGGTACATCTGTTGTGTACAGACTACCTGTCTATGGTCTATATAGTGGTACAGACTTCCTGTCTATGGTCTATATAGTGGTACATCTGTTATGTACAGTAGGGAAGACAGACGACCTGTCTATGGTCTATATAGTGGTACATCTGTGTACAGACTACCTGTCTATGGTCTATATAGTGGTACATCTGTTGTGTACAGACTACCTGTCTGTGGTCTATATAGTGGTACATCTTATGTACAGACTACCTGTCTATGGTCTATATAGTGGTACATCTGTTGTGTACAGACTACCTGTCTATGGTCTATATAGTGGTACATCTGTTGTGTACAGACTACCTGTCTATGGTCTATATAGTGGTACAGACTACCTGTCTATGGTCTATATAGTGGTACATCTGTTGTGTACAGACTACCTGTCTATGGTCTATATAGTGGTACATCTGTTGTGTACAGACTTCCTGTCTATGGTCTATATAGTGGTACAGACTACCTGTCTATGGTCTATATAGTGGTACAGACTACCTGTCTATGGTCTATATAGTGGTACATCTGTTGTGTACAGACTACCTGTCTATGGTCTATATAGTGGTACATCTGTTGTGTACAGACTTCCTGTCTATGGTCTATATAGTGGTACAGACTACCTGTCTATGGTCTATATAGTGGTACATCTGTTTGTTAAAAATACATTATATTTTAAGACAAAATACTGACTGTTAATACTGTAGGGAAAGCTATTTCCATCGGTAAGATTGTTGTTCTCCCTCCCTCTCGCCTCTCTCCCTCCCTCTCGCCTCTCTCCCTCCCTCTCGCCTCTCTCCCTCCCTCTCTCCCTCTCTCCCTCTCTCCCTCTCTCCCTCTCTCCCTCTCTCCCTCTCTCCCTCTCTCCCTCTCTCCCTCTCTCCCTCTCTCCTCTCTCCTCTCTCCCTCCCTCTCGCCTCTCTCCCTCCCTCTCTCCTCTCTCCCTCCCTCTCTCCTCTCTCCCTCCCTCTCTCCTCTCTCTCTCCCTCTCGCCTCTCTCCCTCCCTCTCGCCTCTCTCCCTCCCTCTCGCCTCTCTCCCTCCCTCTCGCCTCTCTCCCTCCCTCTCGCCTCTCTCCCTCCCTCTCGCCTCTCTCCCTCCCTCTCGCCTCTCTCCCTCCCTCTCGCCTCTCTCCCTCCCTCCCGCCTCTCTCCCTCTCACAGGTGTATGTGAACAATGAGTGGGTGACCAATATTGGGGAGGGGGGCAGCTTTGGCGAGCTAGCCCTGATCTATGGGACCCCCAGGGCCGCCACGGTCCGAGCCAAGAGCAACGTCAAACTGTGGGGCATCGACAGAGACAGTTACAGGAGGATACTCATGGTGAGACTGGCTGGCTGGCTGGCTGGCTGGCTGAATGAATGACTGGCTGAATGAATGACTGGCTGAATGAATGACTGGCTGAATGAATGACTGGCTGAATGAATGACTGGCTGAATGAATGACTGGCTGAATGAATGACTGGCTGAATGAATGACGGGCTGGCTGACGGGCTGGCTGACGGGCTGGCTGAATGAGTTAATTCAGCTCTATGTAGATATATGATAATTCTACAATGTTATGAGGTGTTATTTTCCCCGGCAACAACATTATTGGGAGACATTGGTTTGAACAGATCAGCTCCATATAGTTTACTGAGCCTCCACACGGCGTCAGTTCAGCCGTCTCTAACAATGGTAGCAATACCAGATGTCTGGGGTTAAATCTACACATAAACACATTTGGCTGTTATTATGGGACTTAACATGCTCTCTCTCTCTCTCTCTCTCTCTCTCTCTGTGTGTCTGTCTCTCGCTCTCTCTGTCTCTCGCTCTCTCTGTGTCTCTCGCTCTCTCTCTGTCTTTCAGGGAAGCACTTTGAGAAAGCGGAAGATGTATGAGGAATTCCTCAGCAAGGTGTCCATTTTAGGTGAGGAGTCGCACATTCTACACATGACTACTCCGACCAACAAGTTGTTCAAACAGTTGGAGAACAGTCTAACAACATGCTACCTACCTATTTACCTACCTACCTACCTACCTATTTACCTACCTACCTACCTATTTATTTACCTACCTATTTATTTACCTACCTATTTACCTACCTACCTACCTATTTACCTACCTACCTATTTACCTACCTACCTATTTATCTACCTACCTATTTATCTACCTACCTATTTATCTACCTACCTATTTATCTACCTACCTATTTATCTACCTACCTATTTATCTACCTACCTATTTACCTACCTATTTACCTACCTACCTATTTACCTACCTACCTATTTACTTACCTACATATTTACCTACCTACCTATTTACCTACCTATTTACCTACCTACATATTTACCTACCTACTTACCTACATATTTACCTACCTACCTATTTACCTACCTACCTATTTACCTACCTACCTATTTACCTACCTATTTACCTACCTACCTATTTACCTACCTGCCTATTTACCTACCTACTTACCTACCTACCTATTTACCTACCTACCTATTTACCTACCTACCTATTTACCTACCTACCTATTTACCTACCTATTTACCTACCTACATATTTACCTACCTACCTATTTACCTACCTATTTACCTACCTACCTATTTACCTACCTACATATTTACCTACCTATTTACCTACCTACATATTTACCTACCTACATATTTACCTACCTACATATTTACCTACCTACATATTTACATACCTACCTATTTACCTACCTATTTACCTACCTACATATTTACCTACCTACCTATTTACCTACCTATTTACCTACCTACCTATTTACCTACCTACCTATTTACCTACCTGCCTATTTACCTACCTACTTACCTACCTACCTATTTACCTACCTACTTACCTACCTACCTATTTACCTACCTACCTATTTACTTACCTACATATTTACCTACCTATTTACCTACCTACCTATTTACCTACCTACCTATTTACCTACCTACCTATTTACCTACCTACCTATTTACCTACCTACCTATTTATTTACCTACATATTTACCTACCTATTTACTTACCTACATATTTACCTACATATTTACCTACCTATTTACTTACCTACATATTTACCTACCTATTTACTTACCTACATATTTACCTACCTACCTATTTACTTACCTACATATTTACCTACCTATTTACCTACCTACATATTTACCTACCTATTTACCTACCTAAATATTTACCTACCTATTTACTTACCTACATATTTACCTACCTACATATTTACCTACCTACATATTTACCTACCTACCTATTTACCTACCTATTTACTTACCTACATATTTACCTACCTACATATTTACCTACCTGCCTATTTACCTACCTACTTACCTACCTACCTATTTACCTACCTACTTACCTACCTACCTATTTACCTACCTACATATTTACCTACCTACCTATTTACCTACCTACCTACTTACCTACCTACTTACCTACCTACCTATTTACCTACCTATTTACCTACCTATTTACCTACCTACCTATTTACCTACCTACCTATTTACCTACCTACCTATTTACCTACCTACCTATTTACCTACCTACATATTTACCTACCTACCTATTTACCTACATATTTACCTACCTACCTATTTACCTACCTACCTATTTACCTACCTGCCTACCTACCTACATATTTACCTACCTACATATTTACCTACCTACCTATTTACCTACCTACCTACTTACCTACCTACCTATTTACTTACCTACATATTTACTTACCTACATATTTACCTACCTACCTACTTACCTACCTACCTATTTACTTACCTACATATTTACTTACCTACATATTTACCTACCTACATATTTACCTACCTACCTATTTACCTACCTATTTACCTACCTATTTACCTACCTACATATTTACCTACCTACCTATTTACCTACCTATTTACTTACCTACATATTTACCTACCTACCTATTTACCTACCTACCTATTTACCTACCTGCCTACCTACCTACATATTTACCTACCTACCTATTTACCTACCTACATATTTACCTACCTATTTACTTACCTACATATTTACCTACCTACATATTTACCTACCTGCCTATTTACCTACCTACATATTTACCTACCTACATATTTACCTACCTATTTACCTACCTACCTATTTACCTACCTACCTATTTACCTACCTACCTATTTACCTACCTACCTATTTACCTACCTACATATTTACCTACCTAAATATTTACCTACCTACATATTTACCTACCTACATATTTACCTACCTGCCTACCTACCTACATATTTACCTACCTACCTATTTACCTACCTACCTATTTACCTACCTACCTATTTACCTACCTACCTATTTACTTACCTACATATTTACCTACCTACTTACCTACCTACCTATTTACCTACCTACATATTTACTTACCTACATATTTACCTACCTACATATTTACCTACCTACATATTTACCTACCTACCTATTTACCTACCTATTTACTTACCTACATATTTACCTACCTATTTACCTACCTATTTACTTACCTACATATTTACCTACATATTTACCTACCTACATATTTACCTACCTGCCTACCTACCTACATATTTACCTACCTACCTATTTACCTACCTACCTATTTACCTACCTACTTACCTACCTATTTACCTATTTACCTATTTACCTACCTACCTACTTGACTACCTACCTACCTACTTACCTACCTACCTACCTATTTACCTACCTACCTATTTACCTACCTACCTATTTACCTACCTACCTACTTACCTATTTACCTACCTACCTATTTACCTACCTACCTATTTACCTACCTACCTATTTACCTACCTACCTATTTACCTACCTACCTATTTACCTACCTACCTATTTACCTACCTACCTATTTACCTACCTACCTATTTACCTACCTACTTACCTATTTACCTACCTACTTACCTATTTACCTACCTACTTACCTATTTACCTACCTACTTACCTATTTACCTACCTACTTACCTACCTACCTACCTACCTACCTACCTACCTATTTACCTACCTACCTATTTACCTACCTACCTATTTACCTACCTATTTACCTACCTATTTACCTACCTATTTACCTACCTACCTATTTACCTACCTACCTATTTACCTACCTACCTATTTACCTACCTACCTATTTACCTACCTACCTATTTACCTACCTACCTATTTACCTACCTACCTATTTACCTACCTACCTATTTACCTACCTACCTATTTACCTACCTACCTATTTACCTACCTACCTACTTACCTACCTATTTATGTACCTACCTATTTATGTACCTACCTATTTACCTACCTACCTATTTACCTACCTGCCTACCTACCTACATATTTACCTACCTACATATTTACCTACCTATTTACTTACCTACATATTTACCTACCTACATATTTACCTACCTGCCTATTTACCTACCTACCTATTTACCTACCTACCTATTTACCTACCTACCTATTTACCTACCTACCTATTTACCTACCTACCTATTTACCTACCTACCTATTTACCTACCTACCTACTTACCTACCTATTTACCTACCTACCTATTTACCTACCTACCTATTTACCTACCTACCTATTTACCTACCTGCCTACCTACCTACATATTTACCTACCTACATATTTACCTACCTATTTACTTACCTACATATTTACCTACCTACATATTTACCTACCTGCCTATTTACCTACCTACATATTTACCTACCTACCTATTTACCTACCTATTTACCTACCTACCTATTTACCTACCTACCTATTTACCTACCTACCTATTTACCTACCTACCTATTTACCTACCTACATATTTACCTACCTAAATATTTACCTACCTACATATTTACCTACCTACATATTTACCTACCTGCCTACCTACCTACATATTTACCTACCTACATATTTACCTACCTACATATTTACCTACCTACCTATTTACCTACCTACCTATTTACCTACCTACCTATTTACTTACCTACATATTTACCTACCTACTTACCTACCTACCTATTTACCTACCTACATATTTACTTACCTACATATTTACCTACCTACATATTTACCTACCTACATATTTACCTACCTACCTATTTACCTACCTATTTACTTACCTACATATTTACCTACCTATTTACCTACCTATTTACTTACCTACATATTTACCTACATATTTACCTACCTACATATTTACCTACCTGCCTACCTACCTACATATTTACCTACCTATTTACCTACCTACTTACCTACCTATTTACCTATTTACCTATTTACCTACCTACCTACTTGACTACCTACCTACCTACTTGACTACCTACCTACCTACTTACCTACCTATTTACCTATTTACCTATTTACCTACCTACCTACTTACCTATTTACCTACCTACCTATTTACCTACCTACCTATTTACCTACCTACCTATTTACCTACCTACCTATTTACCTACCTACCTATTTACCTCCCTACCTATTTACCTCCCTATTTACCTACCTACCTATTTACCTACCTACTTACCTATTTACCTACCTACTTACCTATTTACCTACCTACTTACCTATTTACCTACCTACTTATCTACCTACCTACCTACCTACCTACCTATTTACCTACCTACCTATTTACCTACCTATTTACCTACCTACCTACCTATTTACCTACCTACCTATTTACCTACCTACCTATTTACCTACCTACCTATTTACCTACCTACCTATTTACCTACCTACCTATTTACCTACCTACCTATTTACCTACCTACCTATTTACCTACCTACCTATTTACCTACCTACCTATTTACCTACCTACCTATTTACTTACCTACCTATTTACTTACCTACCTATTTACGTACCTACCTATTTATGTACCTACCTATTTACCTACCTACCTATTTGCCTACCTACCTATTTGCCTACCTACCTATTTGCCTACCTACCTATTTGCCTACCTACCTATTTGCCTACCTACCTATTTGCCTACCTACCTATTTGCCTACCTACCTATTTGCCTACCTACCTATTTGCCTACCTACCTATTTGCCTACCTACCTATTTACCTACCTACCTATTTGCCTACCTACCTATTTGCCTACCTACCTATTTGCCTACCTATTTGCCTACCTATTTGCCTACCTACCTATTTACCTACCTACCTATTTGCCTACCTATTTACCTACCTACCTATTTGCCTACCTATTTACCTACCTATTTACCTACCTACCTATTTGGTGTAGGTGGCTATGTATGGAATCGAGTTGCTACAAACAAACCCAGCCTGTGATCTTTCCTGTCATTCCCCGCTCTGCTGTGTTGTTGAGTGAGTGGTGTTGTGGCGCCACCTTGTGGCCAGTGTGTGTTTCAACATCTGCCAGCTACAAATTCCCTAGACAAGTGGGAGAGGCTGACTTTAGTATGTGTCTGTGGTCCTCTACAGAGTCTCTGGACAAGTGGGAGAGGCTGACTTTAGTGTGTGGTCCTCTACAGAGTCTCTGGACAAGTGGGAGAGGCTGACTTTAGTATGTGGTCCTCTACAGAGTCTCTAGACAAGTGGGAGAGGCTGACTTTAGTGTGTGTCTGTGGTCCTCTACAGAGTCTCTGGACAAGTGGGAGAGGCTGACTTTAGTATGTGGTCCTCTACAGAGTCTCTGGACAAGTGGGAGAGGCTGACTTTAGTATGTGGTCCTCTACAGAGTCTCTGGACAAGTGGGAGAGGCTGACTTTAGTATGTGGTCCTCTACAGAGTCTCTGGACAAGTGGGAGAGGCTGACTTTAGTATGTGGTCCTCTACAGAGTCTCTGGACAAGTGGGAGAGGCTGACGGTAGCTGATTCTCTGGAGAACGTTCAGTTTGAAGACGGACAGAAGATCGTGGTTCAGGGTGAACCTGGAGATGAGTTCTTCATCATCCTGGAGGTAGGATTATCTCTGCATTATGCTGGCAGTCTTTTTGGATTGTATTTAACCTTCTATTTAACTAGGCAAGTCGGTTAAGAACAAATGTCTTATTTACAATGACGGCCTACCAGGGAATACCCCGGCCAGATCCGGACGACGCTGGGCCAATTGTGCGCCGCCCTATGGGACTCCCAACCACGGCCGGTTGTGATACAGCCTGGACTGGAACCAGGATCTGTAGTGACTCCTCTAGTACTGAGATGCAGGGCCTTAGACCACTGTGATACAGTCTGGATTGGAACCAGGGACTGTAGTGACTCCTCTAGTACTGAGATGCAGGGCCTTAGACCACTGTGATACAGTCTGGAATCGAACCAGGGACTGTAGTGACTCCTCTAGAACTGAGAACCAGGGACTGTAGTGACTCCTCTAGAACTGAGAACCAGGGACTGTAGTGACTCCTCTAGAACTGAGATGCAGGGCCTTAGACCGCTGTGATACAGTCTGGAATCGAACCAGGGACTGTATTAACTCCTCTAGAACTGAGATGCAGGGCCTTCGACCGCTGCCGCCCCTCGGGAGCCAGTTAGTTTCCTTGAGAATAGAGGTGTAGGTTTACTTTTCTCTTCCTGTATCGTTAGACCAGAGAAGAAGCACCTTGAATATCTGATGGGAAATATGTTATGCCAAACCTGTTCTGTAGTGTTTTATTTCTAGATGCCGTCTTTCAACTTGTACACTTTTGTTTTCCGTGTTAAGAGCTTGGGAGTTCTCTGTGTGTCTCTCTCTCTGTGTCTGTCTCTCTCTGTGTCTGTCTCTCTCTGTGTCTGTCTCTCTCTGTGTCTGTCTCTCTCTGTGTCTGTCTCTCTCTGTGTCTGTCTCTCTCTGTGTCTGTCTCTCTCTGTGTCTGTCTCTCTCTCTCTGTGTCTGTCTCTCTCTCTCTGTGTCTGTCTGTCTCTCTCTGTGTCTGTCTGTCTCTCTCTGTGTCTGTCTGTCTCTCTCTGTGTCTGTCTGTCTCTCTCTGTGTCTGTCTGTCTCTCTCTGTGTCTGTCTGTCTCTCTCTGTGTCTGTCTGTCTCTCTCTGTGTCTGTCTGTCTCTCTCTGTGTCTGTCTGTCTCTCTCTGTGTCTGTCTGTCTCTCTCTGTGTCTGTCTGTCTCTCTCTGTGTCTGTCTGTCTCTCTCTGTGTCTGTCTGTCTCTCTCTGTGTCTGTCTGTCTCTCTCTGTGTCTGTCTGTCTCTCTCTGTGTCTGTCTGTCTCTCTCTGTGTCTGTCTGTCTCTCTCTCTGTGTCTGTCTGTCTCTCTCTCTGTGTCTGTCTGTCTCTCTCTCTGTGTCTGTCTGTCTCTCTCTCTGTGTCTGTCTGTCTCTCTCTCTGTGTCTGTCTGTCTCTCTCTCTGTGTCTGTCTCTCTCTCTCTGTGTCTGTCTCTCTCTGTGTCTGTCTCTCTCTGTGTCTGTCTCTCTCTGTGTCTGTCTCTGTCTCTCAGGGAAACGGCATCAAGGTATCACCATCTTTTCACCTCAACTTTGGGCTGTGTTGTGCCCTCTCACCCTCACAGGTCATGTGTTTTTTTTGTCCCTGAGTTTTTCTCTTCCTGTGTGTGTTCAGGGTTCAGCGGCTGTGCTCCAGAGACGGTCAGAGAATGAAGAGTTTGTGGAGGTGGGCAGACTGGGGCCCTCCGACTATTTTGGTGAGTGGACTGACTGGACAACCTCAGTAGTGGAGATCTGCTAGCCTGGTCCCAGATCAGTGGTCTCCTTCTATAGCCTGGTCCCAGATCAGTGGTCTCCTCCTATAGCCTGGTCCCAGATCAGGGGTCTCCTCCTATAGCCTGGTCCCAGATCTGTTGTCTCCTTCTATAGCCTGGTCCCAGATCTGTTGTCTCCTTCTATAGCCTGGTCCCAGATCAGTGGTCTCCTTCTATAGCCTGGTCCCAGATCAGTGGTCTCCTTCTATAGCCTGGTCCCAGATCAGGGGTCTCCTCCTATAGCCTGGTCCCAGATCTGTTGTCTCCTTCTATAGCCTGGTCCCAGATCAGTGGTCTCCTTCTATAGCCTGGTCCCAGATCAGTGGTCTCCTCCTATAGCCTGGTCCCAGATCAGGGGTCTCCTCTTGTAGCCTGGTCACAGATCAGGGGTCTCCTCCTATAGCCTGGTCACAGATCGGGGGTCTCCTCCGATAGCCTGGTCCCAGATCAGGGGTCTCCTCCTATATAGCCTGGTCCCAGATCAGGGGTCTCCTCCTATAGCCAGGTCCCAGATCAGTGGTCTCCTTCTATAACCTGGTCCCAGATCAGGGGTCTCCTCCTATATAGCCTGGTCCCAGATCAGGGGTCTCCTCCTATATAGCCTGGTCCCAGATCAGGGGTCTCCTCCTATATAGCCTGGTCCCAGATCAGGGGTCTCCTCCTATATAGCCTGGTCCCAGATCAGGGGTCTCCTTCTATAGCCTGGTCCCAGATCAGGGGTCTCCTCCTATAGCCTGGTCCCAGATCAGGGGTCTCCTCCTATAGCCTGGTCCCAGATCAGGGGTCTCCTTCTATAGCCTGGTCCCAGATCAGGGGTCTCCTTCTATAGCCTGGTCCCAGATCAGGGGTCTCCTCCTATAGCCTGGTCCCAGATCAGGGGTCTCCTCCTATAGCCTGGTCCCAGATCAGTGGTCTCCTTCTATAGCCTGGTCCCAGATCAGGGGTCTCCTCTTATAGCCTGGTCCCAGATCAGGGGTCTCCTCTTATAGCCTGGTCCCAGATCAGTGGTCTCCTTCTATAGCCTGGTCCCAGATCAGGGGTCTCCTCCTATAGCCCGGTCCAGTGTTGTTTCTAATAGTTGTCCTCTTCTCCGTCGGTCCCAGGTGAGATCGCCCTGTTGATGAACCGCCCCCGTGCTGCGACCGTGGTCTCCCGCGGCCCTCTGAAGTGTGTGAAGCTGGACCGCCCGCGGTTCGAACGCGTTCTGGGGCCCTGCTCAGACATCCTGAAGAGGAACATTCAGCAGTACAACAGCTTCGTCTCTCTCTCCGTCTGAGTCCCTCCGTTCCTCTATCTCTCTCTCTCTCTCTCTCTCCGTCCCTCCATTCTTCTATCGCTCCATCTCGCCCTCCTTCGGCTCCTCCCTCTTTTGCCCCACCCCCGGCTCCTCCCTCTTTTGCCCCACCCCCGGCTCCTCCCTCCTTTGCCCCACCCCCTGGCTCCTCCCTCCTTTGCCCCACCCCCTGGCTCCTCCCTCCTTCCTTAACAATGGGTTCCACCAATGATCTGTTTGTTTCCTTCATGTTTCTACCCCTCCACCCGGGGCTCCTCCCTCCTTCCTTAACAACGGGTTCCACCAATGATCTGTTTGTTTCCTTCATGTTTCTACCCCTCCACCCCTGGCTCCTCCCTCCTCCCTCCCCTTAACAACGGGTTCCACCAATGATCTGTTTGTTTCCTTCATGTTTCTACCCCTCCACCCCTGGCTCCTCCCTCCTCCCTCCCCTTAACAACGGGTTCCACCAATGATCTGTTTGTTTCCTTCATGTTTCTACCCCTCCACCCCTGGCTCCTCCCTCCTCCCTCCCCTTAACAACGGGTTCCACCAATGATCTGTTTGTTTCCTTCATGTTTCTACCCCTCCACCCGGGGCTCCAGATCACTTGGCTGGGACATTGTTGTTGAACTGGTGTTATTGTATTTTGCTATGAACCCAGATTCATTTGATTGGACACGTATGTGATGAACTCTGTCGGAGGGCACAATATTTCTGTAGTATTTTAATGTCGACTATGAAGACAGGATGAGTTGTCTCTGTCGTGTTCAGACGGCAACAGGTCAGGGAGGGGTCAAAACGTGACCCCGAGAGGGTCTGTTCAGACCCAGGGTTCCAACGGAATTACAATGTGGTTCCGTTGGGGTTCCATTACTGTTCACCCAGAGTTCTCTCTGACACCGGGTCAAAACGAAGACTGCGTCATGTGTTGATGAGACACCATGAGTCTGTCCTGGTTAGGATCCAGAATACCTTGTAATGTCTGGACTAGAGACACCATGAGTCTGTCCTGGTTAGGATCCACAAGACCTTGTAATGTCTGGACTAGAGACGCCATGAGTCTGTCCTGGTTAGGATCCAGAAGACCTTGTAATGTCTGGACTAGAGACACCATGAGTCTGTCCTGGTTAGGATCCAGAATACCTTGTAATGTCTGGACTAGAGACACCATGAGGCTGTCCTGGTTAGGATCCAGAATACCTTGTAATGTCTGGACTAGAGACACCATGAGGCTGTCCTGGTTAGGATCCAGAAGACCTTGTAATGTCTGGACTAGAGACACCATGAGGCTGTCCTGGTTAGGATCCAGAAGACCTTGTAATGTCTGGACTAGAGACACCATGAGTCTGTCCTGGTTAGGATCCAGAATACCTTGTAATGTCTGGACTAGAGACACCATGAGGCTGTCCTGGTTAGGATCCACAAGACCTTGTAGTGTCTGGACTAGAGACACCATGAGTCTGTCCTGGTTAGGATCCACAAGACCTTGTAATGTCTGGACTAGAGACACCATGAGTCTGTCCTGGTTAGGATCCAGAATACCTTGTAATGTCTGGACTAGAGACACCATGAGGCTGTCCTGGTTAGGATCCACAAGACCTTGTAGTGTCTGGACTAGAGACACCATGAGTCTGTCCTGGTTAGGATCCACAAGACCTTGTAATGTCTGGACTAGAGACACCACGACTCTGTCCTGGTTAGGATCCAGAAGACCTTGTAATGTCTGGACTAGAGACACCACGACTCTGTCCTGGTTAGGATCCAGAAGACCTTGTAATGTCTGGACTAGAGACACCATGAGTCTGTCCTGGTTAGGATCCAGAAGACCTTGTCATGTCTGGACTAGAGACACCATGAGTCTTAGAGAAATTTTATTTTGAATAGATCTCCACCAAAGGCTGATCTGTGTTCTGGAATGTTCTTTGAGGGTACTAAGAAGCTGTGGTTTTTACACCATGATGTTGATTTTGAGGGAGAGTGTCCCGGGTCCAGGGGTGTGGCTGCTCTCTCCCTATTGGCTGTAGTTTTTACACCATGATTTTGAGGGAGGGTGTCCCGGGTCCAGGGGTGTGGCTGCTCTCTCCCTATTGGAAGTTATTCTATTTCTCTACCCCCCCTTTCTCTCTCTTTCCCCTCTTGTTTCCCCCCTTTCTCTCTCTTTCCCCTCTTGTTTCCCCCCTTTCTCTCTCTTGTTTCCCCCCCTTTCTCCCACCCCGGTCGTTGGGATAGATCTTATACGTGTCATTGTGTCTAGGTGTGTTTAAAATGCTCCGTTCAGGAAAAGGGAAAACTACTTTTATTCTACTCTGCCTTTTTACTGCTCACAGAAAGCAGATCTGGACTGAACATCGAGTTCCTCTGGCCGGGGTGATCAGTCTTAAGGGTTATTCAGTATTTCACTTCGTGCTTCATGTGTCCATTTAGCTTCTAAATAAGAGGTTTTTTATAACAGGTGATGGTTGTGAGGAAAGCATGTTATACAACTCGACGTTACTTCAACCTCCTCTAGTTGAATGGAGAATGTGGACCGTTCTGATATCGACCCTGGTGGGTTTAATAGTGTTTCATCCCGTGGATGGTACATGTCCAGTGTCACACATGGCTTCCTAAACACCCCTATCTTTTTCTAATGTTTTTGACATGGGGGCGGTCTGTTTCTGAGAGCAAATGTTTTTCACCCCTTCGTTGAACTGTTAAGTGACGAGACTGAACCCTCATTATAAACTTATCTTTGAGAAGTGCCTGGTTGAGTTCTATCGACACTCTCTCTTAGAATTCACAATTAGAACCTAAAGCATTCCGGTTCCACACCGTCATGGAGTCTCAATTGTTTTCAATGTTTGGGGTCTAACCTTTATCTAACCATTTTATAGTTTGAACCATTCCTGTTGTGTTTTGAAAAACCCATGTTTTGTTCTAATCCCAACTACAGTATATTGTTGTCAACTGGACATTTGCCATTATTTTTTTTTTTTAGAATTTTGATGAATATTTTGTAATGTACTATATAGTATACGGTTAGCGTAAGACTCCCTCTCTCCAGCCCAACGCTGTCCAACGTGTTACCGCTGTTATTTTCATGGACATTATAAAGGAATCCATCAAAACTGTGATGTATAGAGATGTGGTTACAAATCAGTCCTGTATAGACTAGTCCTCTGAAAGGAACTGTTTGAATCAATCTGTTGTTATGGATGTGTTCCAAATGGAGCCCTATTCAGTGGTGGATGTGTTCCAAATGGAGCCCTATTCAGCGGTGGATGTGTTCCAAATGGAGCCCTATTCAGTGGTGGATGTGTTCCAAATGGAACCCTATTCAGTGGTGGATGTGTTCCAAATGGAACCCTATTCAGTGGTGGATGTGTTCCAAATGGAGCCCTATTCAGTGGTGGATGTGTTCCAAATGGAGCCCTATTCAGTGGTGGATGTGTTCCAAATGGAGCCCTATTCAGTGGTGGATGTGTTCCAAATGGAACCCTATTCAGTGGTGGGTGTGTTCCAAATGGAACCCTATTCAGTGGTGGGTGTGTTCCAAATGGAACCCTATTCAGTGGTGGATGTGTTCCAAATGGAACCCTATTCAGTGGTGGATGTGTTCCAAATGGAACCCTATTCAGTGGTGGATGTGTTCCAAATGGAGCCCTATTCAGTGGTGGATGTGTTCCAAATGGAACCCTATTCAGTGGTGGATGTGTTCCAAATGGAGCCCTATTCAGTGGTGGATGTGTTCCAAATGGAACCCTATTCAGTGCACTGCCTTTGACTAAGTAGTGCAATAGGGGTGCCAATAGGCAATAGGGGTGCCATTTTGGAGGCGGGCAGGGTTTTATTTCCACCGTGGTGTGTAGTCCTGGATAAGGCGTCTCCAGCTGAACTAGGATCAGGCTGGAATGGACACGGCCCTGCTACATCTCATGGTTGATCCATTTCTGGTGTTTTTACATTTTTACTGTTCAACTGTCCTTGGTGTCTTGTGTTTAATAAATGAGACTTGTTTTATTTGTCAGGCTGTGTGCGTGTCTGAAATGTCACTCTGTTTTCTATATATAAAGCCCCATAGGCTCTGGTCAAAAGTAGTGCACTATATAGGGTGTCATTGGTCTCTGGTCAAAAGTAGTGCACTTTATAGGGAATAGGGTGCCTTTTCAGACACACAGTGTATCTAGTTGATGCCCTGCACCCAATGTTGAAATAATGTTAGTTGATGGTTTTCATGGGGGGAATCTAGAAGTCTAGCAGTGGGAGGACTTGGGGGAATCTAGAACTCTAGCAGTGGGAGGACTTGGGGGAATCTAGAACTAGCAGTGGAAGGACTTGGGGGAATCTAGAACTCTAGCAGTGGGAGGACTTGGGGGAATCTAGAACTCTAGCAGTGGGAGGACTTGGGGGAATCTAGAACTCTAGCAGTGGGAGGACTTGGGGGAATCTAGAACTCTAGCAGTGGGAGGACTTGGGGGAATCTAGAACTCTAGCAGTGGGAGAACTTGGGGGAATCTAGAACTCTAGCAGTGGGAGGACTTGGGGGAATCTAGAACTCTAGCAGTGGGAGGACTTGGGGGAATCTAGAACTCTAGCAGTGGGAGGACTTGGGGGAATCTAGAACTCTGGCAGTGGGAGGACTTGGGGGAATCTAGAACTCTGGCAGTGGGAGGACTTGGGGGAATCTAGAACTCTGGCAGTGGGAGGACTTGGGGGAATCTAGAACTCTGGCAGTGGGAGGACTTGGGGGAATCTAGAACTCTGGCAGTGGGAGGACTTGGGGGAATCTAGAACTCTGGCAGTGGAAGGACTTGGGGGAATCTAGAACTCTGGCAGTGGAAGGACTTGGGGGAATCTAGAATGGGTGGCTATTGTCATCGCTTTCTCACATACTGATTTCATGTGTTATGTTCCAATCAGAGTCAAACACCTTTCTATCCCTTTTATATTAGTGGTTTGTGTCTCATTCCATGTTTTAAATGTATTTGTAGATCATTCAGTCTAACAACCATGGTTGTAAAATTCAGGTTGTTTTCCTGGTTGGAGTTCTGGGGAAACTTGGGAAAGTTACCGTCATTCTGAAACCTTACTAACTACAGTGTTCTGTCTATAGATGAACGGTCAGTAAGGTGTTTCTGACACACTGACTAACAACAATCACCATTATAGCTTTACCAGGGTCTGTGTGCGACACAGCCACTGTTTGTAAGTACAGTAACTGTAAGGCGCAGTATGTACGAGAACCCAAACCGTCCGAGACGTTGACTATAGTTTTGCCTTCGGTCATGTGATCATGGCTTATAGAACAGAGGTCCACAGCTCAGGTTTTCATTTGTCCCCTGGCACTAAGTTGATTAAGTAATATCATTGATTGGATAGAGTACACACACACACACACACACACACACCTGGTGGCCCAGGTCAAAATTAGTCTGTTGTTTAAAGTTAGACTCTGTGAAATGATGTTGCCACGAGCAACACCGCAGATACTAAGATGAGCGAGATGCAACACTTCTCTCTCACACAGTCACACACGGTATCTGTGCACGTACACGTGTTCACTTCAGAGTGATGTTGCTTCTAGCTTGGTGGCCATGATTTCTTTGTAGAAACAGAATGGAAACTGTGTGTGTGTAGAGGCGTGAGGGACAGGAGCTTGCCATTGATTGGTCAGGAGGAGAAGACATACTGTGGTTTGTGTCAATGAGATTTGAGATGAAAAACCAAAACAGGGGACAAGTTGAGCCTCGTGCTTCAATGCTCTTAGTAGTGTAAATTGACCCACTCTGCTGTTTACTGTCTACATCGGCGTGGATGGGTTGAGGGGTCATCGGAGGGGAACGGCGTGGATGGGTTGAGGGGTCATCGGAGGGAGGCTGTCCGAGGGGAAAGGCGTTGAGGGGTCATCGGAGGGGAAAGGCGTGGATGAGTTGAGGGGTCATCGGAGGGAGGCTGTCGGAGGGGAAAGGCGTGGATGAGTTGAGGGGTCATCGGAGGGGAAAGGCGTGGATGGGTTGAGGGGTCATCGGAGGGGAAAGGCGTGGATGAGTTGAGGGGTCATCGGAGGGGAAAGGCGTGGACGGGTTGAGGGGTCATCGGAGGGAGGCTGTCGGAGGGGAAAGGCGTGGATGGGTTGAGGGGTCATCGGAGGGGAAAGGCGTGGATGGGTTGAGGGGTCATCGGAGGGAGGCTGTCGGAGGGGAAAGGCGTTGAGGGGTCATCAGAGGGGAAAGGCATGGATGGGTTGAGGGGTCATCGGAGGGGAACGGCGTGGATGGGTTGAGGGGTCATCGGAGGGAGGCTGTCCGAGGGGAAAGGCGTGGATGGGTTGAGGGGTCATCGGAGGGGAACGGCGTGGATGGGTTGAGGGGTCATCGGAGGGAGGCTGTCCGAGGGGAAAGGCGTGGATGGGTTGAGGGGTCATCGGAGGGGAAAGGCGTGGATGAGTTGAGGGGTCATCGGAGGGAGGCTGTCGGAGGGGAAAGGCGTGGATGAGTTGAGGGGTCATCGGAGGGGAAAGGCGTGGATGGGTTGAGGGGTCATCGGAGGGGAAAGGCGTGGATGGGTTGAGGGGTCATCGGAGGGGAAAGGCGTGGATGAGTTGAGGGGTCATCGGAGGGGAAAGGCGTGGACGGGTTGAGGGGTCATCGGAGGGAGGCTGTCGGAGGGGAAAGGCGTGGATGGGTTGAGGGGTCATCGGAGGGGAAAGGCGTGGATGGGTTGAGGGGTCATCGGAGGGAGGCTGTCGGAGGGGAAAGGCGTTGAGGGGTCATCGGAGGGGAAAGGCATGGATGGGTTGAGGGGTCATCGGAGGGGAAAGGCGTGGATGGGTTGAGGGGTCATCGGAGGGAGGGTGTCGGAGGGGAACGGCGTGGATGGGTTGAGGGGTCATCGGAGGGAGGCTGTCGAAGGGGAAAGGCGTGGATGGGTTGAGGGGTCATCGGAGGGAGGGTGTCGGAGGGGAAAGGCGTAGATGGTCTCTAGAGCAAGTCCAGGGGCAGACGGGCAGCACGTTGTCATCGAGGTGGCGCAAAACTCCACCTATCAGAGGGCACGGTGGAGCTGTTACCATATGGCTTGTACCTATCCAATCTTTTCCTATCCAGAGTAGGGAATAGGGGTCAAGGTTTTTGGTTTAGGATTCTGTTTAGTGCTCCCATTCTTCGGTTTCGTCCCAATTCTCTTCCTTGCTCACATAGTGTGTCCACTTGGCTTGCACACTCCCTGTCGTAGATTTAAAAGCATGGGATTGGTATAAGCATTGGCTGGAGGGAGGAGGGGAAGTTTCCAGCGTTGCTAAGTCCATGCAACAACAAAGTGTGCAAGTGCACACTTCAGGAGAAGGGGGAAAAAGGGTGGTGATTCGGGATGTGGCCTTCAAGCTCTCATTGACATTTGACAAGGCCTGTGGGATGCATCCCAAATGGAACCTTGTTCCTTCTATAGTGCACTACTCTAGAGCCCTGGTCAGGAATAGGGTGTCTGTTTAGGGAAGAGGAAGAGGACTCTGGTCAAACGAAGTGGTCTATGTAGGGAATAGGGTGTCTGTTTAGGGAAGAGGAAGGGGTCTATGTAGGGAATAGGGTGTCTGTTTAGGGAAGAGGAAGGGGTCTATGTAGGGAATAGGGTGGCCAGAGGACCATTGTATTATGATGATGATGATGATGATGACTGTACAAGGTTTGCTTTACTGTTTGTGCTCAGTTCTAATCCTTTTGGTTGTTTCCTAATGGCAGGTCAAGCAATAAATCAAATACATTCTTACAAAGGGTGTCAACTGTGGTCATTGATGGTTTGTCTGAGGTGTGTCTCGTTCTCTCTGTGTGTATGTCCATTCTGAAGTCCTTCATCACCAGAACTCTGCACAATAGTCACTAACAGAGGAACCCACTGGACACATGTCATATGTCCCAAATTGCCCCTTAAATCCCTATGTGTGCACTACTTTTGACCAGAACCCATTGGGCTGTCGGGGGAAAAAAAAAAAAACTTTCCCTTTAAACACGTTCGTTTTTTTCCGGGAGGTTCCGCCGGGATTCGACACTGCCTCCCTCCGCTACTGCAGCCTGGTCGCGAGGAGCTGTACCAATTCACTTATTATTAGCGATATCAGAAACTATAAACAATTTGCCATTTTAAAACCAGGGAATAGTCCGTCGTTGGATACCACCACCCTCTGCGAAATGCAGGCCATCAAATGCGTCGTGGTGGGCGATGGGTAAGACCTTTTGTGTGTGTGTTTAGGCTGAAAATGTGTCCTTTTTCGAGTCTGTGAGGGCAATTGTTGCAGTAAGGGCTGGGGCTATAGCGGGTTGAATGGGTCGGCGTTCACTTCTCTACAATCCGCTCTCTCATCAGTGCGTGAGCGTGAAATGAATGTGGAGCAATTATACATTTTTTATTTTGTTAGCCTACTTTGTGATTTCATGTTATCAATGCATTCGCCACATTTTCCGCCAGGTTTTGCACAATGCATTCATAAGTTCGGGTGTGAAATATTCTGTCTGAAATTGAACTAAAGCTATTTGAACGTTTCATTGAAATATAAAAACAATAAATAACTAAAGCTTCTCGGATTAACAACATTTGGAAACCCATATTTGTCGGGGTGGGTTTGAGCAGAATTGTAAAATATACATTAATATGTGCATAGTTGCAGAAATGTCGCTGGGAGGGCTTGGCTGAGACTCATTAAATGATGTCATGCTTTCACACCTACACAGCCAGCTCCTACGGAGGCACGGGCTACGGATGGGCATGGACACCTATGCAAAATGCCGTGTTTTATATAGCCTTTCTACCATAGACATCTTTGAAAGACAGGTTTATTTGACTTCTGCTACATTGTGATGCGGTGCGGATGCGGCATAGATTTTGGGTAGTGTGTGGAGGTAGGGTGCACTGGACTGCATAGCATAGCTAAACAGAGGTGGGGGGGACTGTCTAGGATTTTTTTTAGGGGATGGGCAACACACACACACACATGCGCAATATTGTACAACTACCCTAATTCAGTCCCATTCAAAACCCTATTTTCCCTAACCCGTAAACTAACCCTAGTGTGGGTCCAAAAGCCTTCTTAACAGCTTCTACCCCCAAGCCATAAGACTCCTGACCAGCTAATCAAAGGGCTACCCAGACCCTCTTTAACACTGCTGCTACTCTCTGTTTATTATCTATGTATAGTCACTTTAACTCTACCTACGTGTACATGTTACCTCAATTACCTCAACTAACCAGTGCCCCCGCACATTGACTCTGTACCATAACACACTGTATATAGCCTCCACATTGACTCTGTACCAGTACCCCCTGTATATAGCCTCCACATTGACTCTGTACCGTAACACCCTGTATATAGCCTCCACATTGACTCTGTACCGTAACACCCTGTATATAGTCTCCACATTGACTCTGTACCGTAACACCCTGTATATAGCCTCCACATTGACTCTGTACTGTAACACCCTGTATATAGCCTCCAATTTGACACTGTACCAGTACCCCCTGTATATAGCCTCCACATTGACTCTGTACCGTAACACCCTGTATATAGCCTCCACATTGACTCTGTACTGTAACACCCTGTATATAGCCTCCACATTGACTCTGCACCGTAACCCCCTGTATATAGCCTCCACATTGACTCTGTACCGTAACACCCTGTATATAGCCTCCACATTGACTCTGTATCGTAACACCCTGTATATAGCCTCCACATTGACTCTGCACCGTAACCCCCTGTATATAGCCTCCACATTGACTCTGTACCGGTACCCCCTGTATATAGCCTCCACATTGACTCTGTACCGGTACCCCCTGTATATAACCTCCACATTGACTCTGTACCGGTACCCCCTGTATATAGCCTCCACATTGACCCTGTACCGGTACCCCCTGTATATAGTCTCCACATTGACTCTGTACCGGTACCCCCTGTATATAGCCTCCACATTGACTCTGTACCGTAATACCCTGTATATAGCCTCCACATTGACTCTGTACCGGTAGCCCCTGTATATAGCCTCCACATTGACCCTGTACCAGTACCCCCTGTATATAGCCTCCACACTGACTCTGTACCGTAACACCCTGTATATAGCCTCCACATTGACTCTGTACCGTAACACCCTGTATATAGCCTCCACATTGACTCTGTACCATAACACCCTGTATATAGCCTCCACATTGACTCTGTACCGTAACACCCTGTATATAGCCTCCACATTGACGCTGTACCGGTACCCCCTGTATATAGCCTCCACATTGACTCTGTACCGTAACGCCCTGTATATAGCCTCCACATTGACTCTGTACTGGTACCCCCTGTAAATAGCCTCCACGTTGACTCTGTACCAGTACCCCCTGTATATAGCCTCCACGTTGACTCTGTACCGTAACACCCTGTATATAGCCTCCACATTGACTCTGTACCGTAACACCCTGTATATAGCCTCCACATTGACTCTGTACCGTAACACCCTGTATATAGCCTCCACGTTGACTCTGTACCGTAACACCCTGTATATAGCCTCCACATTGACCCTGTACCAGTACCCCCTGTAAATAGCCTCCACATTGACTCTGTACCGTAACACCCTGTATATAGCCTCCACATTGACCCTGTACCAGTACCCCCTGTAAATAGCCTCCACATTGACTCTGTACCGTAACACCCTGTATATAGCCTCCACGTTGACTCTGTACCGTAACACCCTGTATATAGTCTCACTTCTTATTTTGCTGCTGCTGTTTAATTATTTGTTACTTTTATTTTCAATGTTTTACTTAACACTTATTTTTATTTTCTTAACTTCTTAAAGCATTGTTGGTTAAGGGCTTGTAAAGTAAGCATTTCACTGTAAGGTCTACCTACACCTGTTGTATTCAGCATTTCACTGTAAGGTCTACCTACACCTGTTGTATTCAGCATTTCACTGTAAGGTCTACCTACACCTGTTGTATTCAGCATTTCACTGTAAGGTCTACTACACCTGTTGTATTCGGCATTTCACTGTGAGGTCTACTACACCTGTTGTATTCAGCATTTCACAATAAGGTCTACTACACCTGTTGTATTCAGCATTTCACTGTAAGGTCTACTACACCTGTTGTATTCAGCATTTCACTGTAAGGTCTACTACACCTGTTGTATTCAGCATTTCACTGTAAGGTCTACTACACCTGTTGTATTCAGCATTTTACTGTAAGGTCTACTACACCTGTTGTATTCAGCATTTTACTGTAAGGTCTACCTACACCTGTTGTATTCAGCATTTCACTGTAAGGTCTACTACACCTGTTGTATTCAGCATTTCACTGTAAGGTCTACTACACCTGTTGTATTCAGCATTTCACTGTAAGGTCTACTACACCTGTTGTATTCAGCATTTCACTGTAAGGTCTACTACACCTGTTGTATTCAGCATTTTACTGTAAGGTCTACTACACCTGTTGTATTCAGCATTTCACTGTAAGGTCTACTACACCTGTTGTATTCAGCATTTCACTGTAAGGTCTACTACACCTGTTGTATTCAGCATTTCACTGTAAGGTCTACTACACCTGTTGTATTCAGCATTTCACTGTAAGGTCTACTACACCTGTTGTATTCAGCATTTTACTGTAAGGTCTACTACACCTGTTGTATTCAGCATTTCACTGTAAGGTCTACTACACCTGTTGTATTCAGCATTTCACTGTAAGGTCTACTACACCTGTTGTATTCAGCATTTCACTGTAAGGTCTACTACACCTGTTGTATTCAGCATTTCACTGTAAGGTCTACTACACCTGTTGTATTCGGCATTTCACTGTAAGGTCTACTACACCTGTTGTATTCAGCATTTCACTGTAAGGTCTACTACACCTGTTGTATTCAGCATTTCACTGTAAGGTCTACTATACCTGTTGTATTCAGCATTTCACTGTAAGGTCTACTACACCTGTTGTATTCAGCATTTCACTGTGAGGTCTACTACACCTGTTGTATTCGGCATTTCACTGTAAGGTCTACTACACCTGTTGTATTCGGCATTTCACTGTAAGGTCTACTACACCTGTTGTATTCAGCATTTCACTGTAAGGTCTACCTACACCTGTTGTATTCAGCATTTCACTGTAAGGTCTACTACACCTGTTGTATTCAGCATTTCACTGTAAGGTCTACTACACCTGTTGTATTCAGCATTTCACTGTAAGGTCTACTACACCTGTTGTATTCAGCATTTCACTGTAAGGTCTACTACACCTGTTGTATTCAGTATTTCACTGTAAGGTCTACTACACCTGTTGTATTCAGTATTTCACTGTAAGGTCTACTACACCTGTTGTATTCAGCATTTCACTGTAAGGTCTACCTACACCTGTTGTATTCAGTATTTCACTGTAAGGTCTACTACACCTGTTGTATTCAGTATTTCACTGTAAGGTCTACTACACCTGTTGTATTCAGCATTTCACTGTAAGGTCTACCTACACCTGTTGTATTCAGCATTTCACTGTGAGGTCTACTACACCTGTTGTATTCAGCATTTCACTGTAAGGTCTACTACACCTGTTGTATTCAGCATTTCACTGTAAGGTCTACTATACCTGTTGTATTCAGCATTTCACTGTAAGGTCTACTACACCTGTTGTATTCAGCATTTCACTGTAAGGTCTACTACACCTGTTGTATTCAGCATTTCACTGTAAGGTCTACTACACCTGTTGTATTCAGCATTTCACTGTAAGGTCTACTACACCTGTTGTATTCAGCATTTCACTGTGAGGTCTACTATACCTGTTGTATTCAGCATTTCACTGTAAGATCTACTACACCTGTTGTATTCGGCGCACGTTACAAATACAATTTGATTTGATTTGAGCTCCTAACCCTCAACCTAATTCTAAACCCCCTAGAAACAGCATTTGACCTTGTGGGGACCAACAAAATGTCCCCAGTTGGTCAAAGTTTTGTTCGTTTACTGTTCTTGTAAGGACTTCAAGTATAGCTATAAACATGTCCACACACACACACACACACACACACAGGTAATGATGTGGAATCTTCAGATAGCAGGCCCCCCCCTCTCTGATATTTCTATTTTTATTTAACTACGCAAGTCAGTTAAGAACAAATTCTTATTTACATTGACGGCCTACCAAAAGGCAAAAGGCCCACTGCGTGGACGGGGGCTGGGATTAAAATA
>NC_048576.1:97914577-97964577 GCF_013265735.2 Oncorhynchus mykiss | reverse complement strand
CTTCAACTGATCGCTGCCCGCCCGACTAGCTTCATCATCATCACTACTCTGGACTGTTCTGACTTGTGGACAATGTGTGGACAACTACAAATACCTAGGTGTTTGGTTAGACTGTAAACTCTCGTTCCAGACTCACATTAAGCATCTCCAATCCAAAATTAAATCTAGAATTGGCTTCGTATTTCACAACAAAGCCTCCTTCACTCATGCTGCCAAACATGCCCTCGTAAAACTGACTATCCTACCAATCCTTGACTTCGGCGATGTCATTTACAAAATAGCCTCCAACACTCTACTCATCAAATTGGCTGTAGCCTATCACAGTGCCATCCGTTTTGTCACCAAAGCCCCATATACTACCCACCACTGTGACCTATATGCTCTCGTTGGCTAGCCCTCGCTACATATTCGTCGCCAAACCCACAGGTTCCAGGTCATCTATAAGTCTTTGCTAGGTAAAGCCCCGCCATATCCCAGCTCACTGGTCACCATAACAACTCCCACCCGTAGCACACACTCCAGAAGGTATATTTCACTGGTCATCCCCAAAGCCAACACTTCCTCTGGCCGCCTTTCCTTCCAGCTCTCTGCTGCCAATGACTGGAACGAATTGCAAAAATCACTGAAGCTGGAGATTTATATCTCCCTCTCTAACTTTAAGCATCAGCTGTCAGAGCAGCTTACCGATCACTGTACCTGTACACAGCCCATCTGTAAACAACACACCCAACTACCTCATCCCCATATTGTTATTATTATTATTTTGTTGTTGCTCTTTTTCACCCCAGTATCTCTACTTGCACATCATCATCTGCACATCTATCACTCCAGAGTTAATGCTAAATTGTAATTATTTTGCCTCTATGGCCTATTTATTGCCTTTACCTCCCTAATCTTACTACATTTGCACACACTGTACATAGATTTTCCTATTGTGTTATTGACTGTACGTTTGTTTATTCCATGTGTAACTCTGTGCTGTTGTTTTTGTCGCACTGCTTTGCTTTATCTTGGCCAGGTAACACATCATGTCTGCCTCATTAACACATCCTGTCTGCCTCATTAACACATCCTGTCTGCCTCATTAATACATCATGTCTGCCTCATTAACCTCATCCTGTCTGCCTCATTAACACATCCTGTCTGCCTCATTAATACATCCTGTCTGCCTCATTAATACATCCTGTCTGCCTCATTAATACATCCTGTCTGCCTCATTAATACAGCCTGTCTGCCTCATTAACACATCCTGTCTGCCTCATTAACACATCCTGTCTGCCTCATTAATACATCCTGTCTGCCTCATTAACACATCCTGTCTGCCTCATTAACCTCATCCTGTCTGCCTCATTAACACATCCTGTCTGCCTCATTAATACATCCTGTCTGCCTCATTAATACATCCTGTCTGCCTCATTAATACATCCTGTCTGCCTCATTAATACAGCCTGTCTGCCTCATTAACACATCCTGTCTGCCTCATTAACACATCCTGTCTGCCTCATTAATACATCCTGTCTGCCTCATTAACACATCCTGTCTGCCTCATTAACCTCATCCTGTCTGCCTCATTAACACATCCTGTCTGCCTCATTAATACATCCTGTCTGCCTCATTAATAAATCCTGTCTGCCTCATTAATACATCCTGTCTGCCTCATTAATACATCCTGTCTGTCTCATTAATACATCCTGTCTGCCTCATTCACACATCCTGTCTGCCTCATTAACACATCCTGTCTGCCTCATTAATACATCCTGTCTGCCTCATTAATACATCCTGTCTGCCTCATTAACACATCCTGTCTGCCTCATTCACACATCCTGTCTGCCTCATTAACACATCCTGTCTGCCTCATTAACACATCCTGTCTGCCTCATTAACACATCCTGTCTGCCTCATTAATACATCCGGTCTGCCACATCCTGTCTGCCTCCCTGTCCAGAGGAACCCCTGCACACACACACACACACACACACACACACACACACACACACACACACACACTGCTGTTGCATTGCGAGGCCCCAGCTCCAGACTCCTCCAGCTCCTCTGTAAAGCTCCCGTACCTGCTCTGAATACCAACACATCCTGTAGTCTCTCCAGCTGCTGTCCTTTTCTATACAGAACCTAGAGAGTCACTGAGTTACAGAATTCACAGAGTCCAACTCACCCTGTAGTCTCTTTCTATACAGAACCTAGAGAGTCACTGAGTCACAGAAATCAGAGTCCAACTCACCCTGTAGTCTCTTTCTATACAGAACCTAGAGAGTCACAGAGTCCAACTCACCCTGTAGTCTCTTTCTATACAGAACCTAGAGAGTCACTGAGTCAGAGTCCAACTCACCCTGTAGTCTCTTTCTATACAGAACCTAGAGAGTCGCTGAGTCACAGAGTCCAACTCACCCTGTAGTCTCTTTCTATACAGAACCTAGAGAGTCACTGAGTCACAGAGTCCAACTCACCCTGTAGTCTCTTTCTATACAGAACCTAGAGAGTCACTGAGTCAGAGTCCAACTCACCCTGTAGTCTCTTTCTATACAGAACCTAGAGAGTCACTGAGTCAGAGTCCAACTCACCCTGTAGTCTCTTTCTATACAGAACCTAGAGAGTCACTGAGTCACAGAGTCCAACTCACCCTGTAGTCTCTTTCTATACAGAACCTAGAGAGTCACTGAGTCAGAGTCCAACTCACCCTGTAGTCTCTTTCTATACAGAACCTAGAGAGTCACTGAGTCACAGAGTCCAACTCACCCTGTAGTCTCTTTCTATACAGAACCTAGAGAGTCACTGAGTCAGTCCAACTCACCTTGTAGTCTCTTTCTATACAGAACCTAGAGAGTCACTGAGTCACAGAGTCCAACTCACCCTGTAGTCTCTTTCTATACAGAACCTAGAGAGTCACTGAGTCACAGAGTCCAACGCACCCTGTAGTCTCTTTCTATACAGAACCTAGAGAGTCACTGAGTCACAGAGTCCAACTCACCCTGTAGTCTCTTTCTATACAGAACCTAGAGAGCCACTGAGTCACAGAGTCCAACTCACCCTGTAGTCTCTTTCTATACAGAACCTAGAGAGTCACTGAGTCAGAGTCCAACTCACCTTGTAGTCTCTTTCTATACAGAACCTAGAGAGTCACTGAGTCAGAGTCCAACTCACCCTGTAGTCTCTTTCTATACAGAACCTAGAGAGTCACTGAGTCACAGAGTCCAACTCACCCTGTAGTCTCTTTCTATACAGAACCTAGAGAGTCACTGAGTCACAGAGTCCAACGCACCCTGTAGTCTCTTTCTATACAGAACCTAGAGAGTCACTGAGTCAGAGTCCAACTCACCCTGTAGTCTCTTTCTATACAGAACCTAGAGTCACTGAGTCACAGAGTCCAACTCACCCTGTAGTCTCTTTCTATACAGAACCTAGAGAGTCACTGAGTCAGAGTCCAACTCACCTTGTAGTCTCTTTCTATACAGAACCTAGAGAGTCACTGAGTCAGAGTCCAACTCACCCTGTAGTCTCTTTCTATACAGAACCTAGAGAGTCACTGAGTCACAGAGTCCAACTCACCCTGTAGTCTCTTTCTATACAGAACCTAGAGAGCCACTCATTGTTTTTCCATGCAGTGTTTCTTGTTAGTCAGCCTGTTTAATATACTGTCTGTTTTCTGTGTCTGAACAGGACGTGTTCCTGACATGCTTCTCTCTGGTGAGCCCTGCCTCCTTTGAGAACGTCAGAGCTAAGGTGAGTGTCTCTATCGCCCTGCTAAATAACAGTAATGGTAATATCCCTAATATGGTCAGCTACACATTGTACAGTGTTACATTGTGTTTAGTCATGTTGCTGTTGGGGCTGTTGGCCCAACTCCGCAACCTCCTTTATGTAGGTCGACCTTTTAAGACCTTATAACCCTTTGACCTTCATGATCTTAACAGTGGCACTTCCGGGTACCACTGTTCAAGGTCACATAGAGGTCAAGGGTTAATTTTTATTACATTTTTTAAAATGTAACTAGGCAAGTCAGTTAAGAACAAATTTACAATGATGGTCTAAGGCACTGCATCTCAGTGGTAGAGGCGTCACGACAGACACCCTGGTTCGATTCCAGGCTGTATCACAACCGGCCGTGATTGGGAGTCCCATAGGGCGGCGTACAATTGGCCCAGCGTCGTCTGGGTATGGCCGGTGTAGGCCGTCATTGTAAATAAGAATTTGTTCTTAACTGACTTGACTAGTTAAATAAAGGTTCAAATTAAATGAAAGTGAACCTTTGACCTTTGACCTCTATGTGACCTTGAACAGTGGTACCCGGAAGTGCGTCACCACTGCCCCAACACCCCCATCATCCTGGTGGGCACGAAGCTGGACCTGAGGGACGACAAGGACACTATTGAGAGGCTGAGGGACAAGAAGTTGTCCCCAATCACCTACCCTCAGGGCCTGGCCATGGCACGGGAGATAGGTGGGTGTCTGTGGAGGGTGGTGTTTTAGTTTGAGAACGAGAGCGAGGATGTGGTGTGTCTGAATGTGTGTCTGACAGCGTCTTTGAGCTCCAGTGTTCACCTGTGTGTGAACTCACCTATTTTTGAGTCCCAAGTTTCTGACTGACCAATTGGATGTGTGTGTCTGTCCTCATCCCCTTCTCTGATTGGCTGTCTCCTGTCCCCTACAGGTGCGGTGAAGTACCTGGAGTGCTCAGCCCTGACCCAGAGGGGGCTGAAGACGGTTTTCGACGAGGCCATCCGGGCCGTCCTGTGCCCGCCACCAATCAAAAAGAGGCGCAAGAAGTGCACCCTCTTCTGAGGGGGGGGGCGAGAAGGAGTGCACCCTCTTCTGAGAGGGGGGGCGAGGAGGAGTACACCCTCTTCTGAGAGGGGGGGGGCGAGAAGGAGTGCACCCTCTTCTGAGGGGGGGGGCGAGGAGGAGTACACCCTCTTCTGAGGGGGGGGGGGGGGGCGAGAAGGAGTGCACCCTCTTCTGAGAGGGGGGGCGAGGAGGAGTACACCCTCTTCTGAGGGGGGGGGGGGGGCGAGAAGGAGTGCACCCTCTTCTGAGAGGGGGGGCGAGGAGGAGGGGGTCTGCAAGAAATTAAAACTGAATCTACTGCTAATCTATCGCTGTCAGTGTCTCAAATACTACCCTAGTCCCCCTTTAACACTGGCCAAAAGTAGTGCACTATGTAGGGAATAGGGTTGTTGTTTGTAAAGGAGCAGTAGTGCACTATGTAGGGAATAGGGTTGTTATTTGTAAGGGAGTAGTAGTTGAACTTGAAATGTGTGTCCCAAATTGCACCTGATTCCTTAAATAGTGCACTACTTTTGACCAGGACCCACATAGGGAATAGGGTGCACTACTTTTGACCAGGGCCCACATAGGGAATAGGGTGCCATTTGGGAAACAGACTAAGGCACAATTAATTGAACTCCTCTTTAGGACTTTTTTGTGACCGATGCCTTAAATCAATTGGGTAAATTGAATGGGTCAGTGTCTCAGAGAGAGAGAGGCCATTGAACAGGTCAGTGTCTCAGAGAGAGAGGCCATTCTGGGTAAATGGAACGGGTCAGTGTCTCGGAGAGAGAGGCCATTGAATGGGTCAGTGTCTCAGAGAGAGATGCCATTCTGGGTAAATGGAATGGGTCAGTGTCTCAGAGAGAGAGGCCATTGAATGGGTCAGTGTCTCAGAGAGAGAGGCCATTGAACGGGTCAGTGTCTCAGAGAGAGAGGCCATTGAATGGGTCAGTGTCTCAGAGAGAGAGGCCATTGAATGGGTCAGTGTCTCAGAGAGAGAGGCCATTGAATGGGTCAGTGTCTCAGAGAGAGAGGCCATTGAATGGGTCAGTGTCTCAGAGAGAGAGGCCATTGAACAGGTCAGTGTCTCAGAGAGAGAGGCCATTCTAGAGATGGAGATGGAGGAACAACCATAATGGGTTGTAAATCTGATACTGTCCTGATTAACTCATCTTCTTTCCTTTATAAGACAAAATACAGAACTCACACAGACACACACAGGTGAATTGGTTTATGTCTGTAACCAGTACAGTACTATAAGACCAGGTGATTGGTTTATGTCTGTAACCATTGGTTTATGTCTATAACCAGTACAGTACTGTAGTACCAGGTGATTGGTTTATGTCTGTAACCAGTACAGTACTGTAGGACCAGGTGATTGGTTTATGTCTGTAACCATTGGTTTATGTCTATAACCAGTACAGTACTGTAGTACCAGGTGATTGGTTTATGTCTATAACCAGTACAGTACTGTAGGACCAGGTGATTGGTTTATGTCTGTAACCAGTACAGTACTGTAGTACCAGGTGATTGGTTTATGTCTATAACCAGTACAGTACTGTAGTACCAGGTGATTGGTTTATGTCTGTAACCAGTACAGTACTGTAGTACCAGGTGATTGGTTTATGTCTATAACCAGTACAGTACTGTAGTACCAGGTGATTGGTTTATGTCTGTAACCAATACAGTACTGTAGTACCAGGTGATTGGTTTATGTCTATAACCAGTACAGTACTGTAGTACCAGGTGATTGGTTTATGTCTGTAACCAGTACAGTACTGTAGGACCAGGTGATTGGTTTATGTCTGTAACCATTGGTTTATGTCTATAACCAGTACAGTACTGTAGTACCAGGTGATTGGTTTATGTCTATAACCAGTACAGTACTGTAGGACCAGGTGATTGGTTTATGCCTGTAACCAGTACAGTACTGTAGGACCAGGTGATTGGTTTATGTCTGTAACCATTGGTTTAATGTCTATAACCAGTACAGTACTGTAGTACCAGGTGATTGGTTTATGTCTATAACCAGTACAGTACTGTAGTACCAGGTGATTGGTTTATGTCTATAACCAGTACAGTACTGTAGTACCAGGTGATTGGTTTATGTCTGTAACCAGTACAGTACTGTAGTACCAGGTGATTGGTTTATGTCTATAACCAGTACAGTACTGTAGGACCAGGTGATTGGTTTATGTCTATAACCAGTACAGTACTGTAGTACCAGGTGATTGGTTTATGTCTATAACCAGTACAGTACTGTAGGACCAGGTGATTGGTTTATGTCTGTAACCAGTACAGTACTGTAGGACCAGGTGATTGGTGTATGTCTATAACCAGTACAGTACTGTAGTACCAGGTGATTGGTTTATGTCTGTAACCAGTACAGCACTGTAGTACCAGGTGATTGGTTTATGTCTGTAACCAGTACAGTACTGTAGAACCAGGTGATTGGTTTATGTCTGTAACCAGTACAGTACTGTAGTACCAGGTGATTGGTTTATGTCTATAACCAGTACAGTACTATAAGACCAGGTGATTGGTTTATGTCTGTAACCAGTACAGTACTGTAGTACCAGGTGATTGGTTTATGTCTGTAACCAGTACAGTACTGTAGTACCAGGTGATTGGTTTATGTCTATAACCAGTACAGTACTGTAGGACCAGGTGATTGGTTTATGTCTGTAACCAGTACAGTACTGTAGTACCAGGTGATTGGTTTATGTCTATAACCAGTACAGTACTGTAGTACCAGGTGATTGGTTTATGTCTGTAACCAGTACAGTACTGTAGTACCAGGTGATTGGTTTATGTCTGTAACCAGTACAGTACTATAAGACCAGGTGATTGGTTTATGTCTATAACCAGTACAGTACTGTAGTACCAGGTGATTGGTTTATGTCTATAACCAGTACAGTACTATAAGACCAGCTGATTGGTTTATGTCTATAACCAGTACAGTACTGTAGTACCAGGTGATTGGTTTATGTCTGTAACCAGTACAGTACTGTAGTACCAGGTGATTGGTTTATGTCTGTAACCCTGCAGTACTGTAGTACCAGGTGATTGGTTTATGTCTGTAACCATTGGTTTATGTCTGTAACCAGTACAGTACTATAGTACCAGGTGATTGGTTTATGTATATAACCAGTACAGTACTGTAGTACCAGGTGATTGGTTTATGTCTATAACCAGTACAGTACTGTAGTACCAGGTGATTGGTTTATGTCTATAACCAGTACAGTACTGTAGTACCAGGTGATTGGTTTATGTCTGTAACCAGTACAGTACTGTAGTACCAGGTGATTGGTTTATGTCTATAACCAGTACAGTACTGTAGTACCAGGTGATTGGTTTATGTCTGTAACCCTGCAGTACTGTAGTACCAGGTGATTGGTTTATGTCTATAACCAGTACAGTACTGTAGTACCAGGTGATTGGTTTATGTCTATAACCAGTACAGTACTGTAGTACCAGGTGATTGGTTTATGTCTGTAACCAGTACAGTACTGTAGTACCAGGTGATTGGTTTATGTCTGTAACCCTGCAGTACTGTAGTACCAGGTGATTGGTTTATGTCTGTAACCAGTACAGTACTGTAGTACCAGGTGATTGGTTTATGTCTGTAACCAGTACAGTACTGTAGTACCAGGTGATTGGTTTATGTCTGTAACCAGTACAGTACTGTAGTACCAGGTGATTGGTTTATGTCTATAACCAGTACAGTACTATAAGACCAGGTGATTGGTTTATGTCTATAACCAGTACAGTACTGTAGGACCAGGTGATTGGTTTATGTCTATAACCAGTACAGTACTGTAGTACCAGGTGATTGGTTTATGTCTATAACCAGTACAGTACTATAGTACCAGGTGATTGGTTTATGTCTGTAACCAGTACAGTACTGTAGTACCAGGTGATTGGTTTATGTCTGTAACCAGTACAGTACTGTAGTACCAGGTGATTGGTTTATGTCTATAACCAGTACAGTACTATAAGACCAGGTGATTGGTTTATGTCTGTAACCAGTACAGTACTATAAGACCAGGTGATTGGTTTATGTCTATAACCAGTACAGTACTATAAGACCAGGTGATTGGTTTATGTCTGTAACCAGTACAGTACTGTAGGACCAGGTGATTGGTTTATGTCTGTAACCAGTACAGTACTGTAGGACCAGGTGATTGGTTTATGTCTATAACCAGTACAGTACTGTAGGACCAGGTGATTGGTTTATGTCTGTAACCAGTACAGTACTGTAATACCAGGTGATTGGTTTATGTCTATAACCAGTACAGTACTGTAGTACCAGGTGATTGGTTTATGTCTATAACCAGTACAGTACTGTAGTACCAGGTGATTGGTTTATGTCTATAACCAGTACAGTACTGTAGTACCAGGTGATTGGTTTATGTCTATAACCAGTACAGTACTGTAGTACCAGGTGATTGGTTTATGTCTATAACCAGTACAGTACTGTAGGACCAGGTGATTGGTTTATGTCTATAACCAGTACAGTACTGTAGTACCAGCTGATTGGTTTATGTCTGTAACCAGTACAGTACTGTAGTACCAGGTGATTGGTTTATGTCTATAACCAGTACAGTACTGTAGTACCAGGTGATTGGTTTATGTCTGTAACCAGTACAGTACTGTAGTACCAGGTGATTGGTTTATGTCTATAACCAGTACAGTACTGTAGTACCAGGTGATTGGTTTATGTCTGTAACCAGTACAGTACTGTAGTACCAGGTGATTGGTTTATGTCTGTAACCAGTACAGTACTATAAGACCAGGTGATTGGTTTATGTCTATAACCAGTACAGTACTATAAGACCAGGTGATTGGTTTATGTCTGTAACCAGTACAGTACTGTAGGACCAGGTGATTGGTTTATGTCTATAACCAGTACAGTACTGTAGTACCAGGTGATTGGTTTATGTCTGTAACCCTGCAGTACTGTAGTACCAGGTGATTGGTTTATGTCTATAACCAGTACAGTACTGTAGTACCAGGTGATTGGTTTATGTCTATAACCAGTACAGTACTGTAGGACCAGGTGATTGGTTTATGTCTGTAACCAGTACAGTACTATAGGACCAGGTGATTGGTTTATGTCTGTAACCAGTACAGTACTATAGGACCAGGTGATTGGTTTATGTCTATAACCATTGGTTTATGTCTATAACCAGTACAGTACTATAGTACCAGGTGATTGGTTTATGTCTGTAACCAGTACAGTACTGTAGTACCAGGTGATTGGTTTATGTCTGTAACCAGTACAGTACTGTAGTACCAGGTGATTGGTTTATGTCTATAACCAGTACAGTACTGTAGTACCAGGTGATTGGTTTATGTCTATAACCAGTACAGTACTGTAGTACCAGGTGATTGGTTTATGTATATAACCAGTACAGTACTGTAGGACCAGGTGATTGGTTTATGTCTGTAACCAGTACAGTACTGTAGTACCAGGTGATTGGTTTATGTCTATAACCAGTACAGTACTGTAGTACCAGGTGATTGGTTTATGTCTGTAACCAGTACAGTACTGTAGTACCAGGTGATTGGTTTATGTCTATAACCAGTACAGTACTGTAGGACCAGGTGATTGGTTTATGTCTGTAACCAGTACAGTACTGTAGTACCAGGTGATTGGTTTATGTCTGTAACCAGTACAGTACTGTAGTACCAGGTGATTGGTTTATGTCTGTAACCAGTACAGTACTGTAGTACCAGGTGATTGGTTTATGTCTGTAACCAGTACAGTACTGTAGTACCAGGTGATTGGTTTATGTCTATAACCAGTACAGTACTGTAGTACCAGGTGATTGGTTTATGTCTGTAAGCAGTACAGTACTGTAGTACCAGGTGATTGGTTTATGTCTGTAACCAGTACAGTACTGTAGTACCAGGTGATTGGTTTATGTCTATAACCAGTACAGTACTATAAGACCAGGTGATTGGTTTATGTCTATAACCAGTACAGTACTGTAGTACCAGGTGATTGGTTTATGTCTGTAACCAGTACAGTACTGTAGTACCAGGTGATTGGTTTATGTCTGTAACCAGTACAGTACTGTAGTACCAGGTGATTGGTTTATGTCTGTAACCAGTACAGTACTGTAGTACCAGGTGATTGGTTTATGTCTGTAACCAGTACAGTACTGTAGTACCAGGTGATTGGTTTATGTCTGTAACCAGTACAGTACTGTAGTACCAGGTGATTGGTTTATGTCTATAACCAGTACAGTACTGTAGTACCAGGTGATTGGTTTATGTCTGTAACCAGTACAGTACTGTAGTACCAGGTGATTGGTTTATGTCTATAACCAGTACAGTACTGTAGTACCAGGTGATTGGTTTATGTCTGTAACCAGTACAGTACTGTAGTACCAGGTGATTGGTTTATGTCTATAACCAGTACAGTACTGTAGGACCAGGTGATTGGTTTATGTCTATAACCAGTACAGTACTGTAGGACCAGGTGATTGGTTTATGTCTATAACCAGTACAGTACTGTAGTACCAGGTGATTGGTTTATGTCTATAACCAGTACAGTACTGTAGTACCAGGTGATTGGTTTATGTCTATAACCAGTACAGTACTGTAGTACCAGGTGATTGGTTTATGTCTGTAACCAGTACAGTACTGTAGTACCAGGTGATTGGTTTATGTCTATAACCAGTACAGTACTGTAGTACCAGGTGATTGGTTTATGTCTGTAACCAGTACAGTACTGTAGTACCAGGTGATTGGTGTATGTCTGTAACCAGTACAGTACTGTAGTACCAGGTGATTGGTTTATGTCTGTAACCAGTACAGTACTATAAGACCAGGTGATTGGTTTATGTCTATAACCAGTACAGTACTGTAGTACCAGGTGATTGGTTTATGTCTGTAACCAGTACAGTACTGTAGTACCAGGTGATTGGTGTATGTCTGTAACCAGTACAGTACTGTAGTACCAGGTGACTGGTTTATGTCTATAACCAGTACAGTACTGTAGGACCAGGTGATTGGTTTATGTCTATAACCATTGGTTTATGTATATAACCAGTACAGTACTGTAGTACCAGGTGATTGGTTTATGTCTGTAACCAGTACAGTACTGTAGGACCAGGTGATTGGTTTATGTCTGTAACCAGTACAGTACTGTATTACCAGGTGATTGGTTTATGTCTATAACCAGTACAGTACTGTAGGACCAGGTGATTGGTTTATGTCTATAACCAGTACAGTACTGTAGGACCAGGTGATTGGTTTATGTCTATAACCAGTACAGTACTGTAGGACCAGGTGATTGGTTTATGTCTATAACCAGTACAGTACTGTAGTACCAGGTGATTGGTTTATGTCTATAACCAGTACAGTACTGTAGTACCAGGTGATTGGTTTATGTCTATAACCAGTACAGTACTGTAGTACCAGGTGATTGGTTTATGTCTGTAACCAGTACAGTACTGTAGTACCAGGTGATTGGTTTATGTCTATAACCAGTACAGTACTGTAGTACCAGGTGATTGGTTTATGTCTGTAACCAGTACAGTACTGTAGTACCAGGTGATTGGTGTATGTCTGTAACCAGTACAGTACTGTAGTACCAGGTGATTGGTTTATGTCTGTAACCAGTACAGTACTATAAGACCAGGTGATTGGTTTATGTCTATAACCAGTACAGTACTGTAGTACCAGGTGATTGGTTTATGTCTGTAACCAGTACAGTACTGTAGTACCAGGTGATTGGTGTATGTCTGTAACCAGTACAGTACTGTAGTACCAGGTGACTGGTTTATGTCTATAACCAGTACAGTACTGTAGGACCAGGTGATTGGTTTATGTCTATAACCATTGGTTTATGTATATAACCAGTACAGTACTGTAGTACCAGGTGATTGGTTTATGTCTGTAACCAGTACAGTACTGTAGGACCAGGTGATTGGTTTATGTCTGTAACCAGTACAGTACTGTATTACCAGGTGATTGGTTTATGTCTATAACCAGTACAGTACTGTAGGACCAGGTGATTGGTTTATGTCTATAACCAGTACAGTACTGTAGGACCAGGTGATTGGTTTATGTCTATAACCAGTACAGTACTGTAGGACCAGGTGATTGGTTTATGTCTATAACCAGTACAGTACTGTAGTACCAGGTGATTTTACTGGCCGGTTCAGGTCACATGGTCAGGAACAACTCTTACCCATAACAACTGGCCTCTGTGGCCAATGTGACAGAAAATGAATCCTCAAGAAATGGGCCCAAAACATCTGTGATTTGTTTCCTTAAAACGTGTTATTTTTTATTGATTTGTGTTTATTTTATGTTTGAGTTTGTTCACGTCCTGCCAGTGCAAACCAAAACGTAGTCATTGATAAAAGCTCTCCGACGTCTTGAAATCAAATCAAACTTGATTTGTCACTTGAGTCGAATACAACAGTGTAGACCTTACCGTGAAACGCTTACCTACAAGCCCCCCTTTAACCAACAGTGTAGACCTTACCGTGAAACGCTTACCTACAAGCCCCCCTTTAACCAACAGTGTAGACCTTACCGTGAAACGCTTACCTACAAGCCCCCCTTTAACCAACAGTGTAAACCTTACCGTGAAACGCTTACCTACAAGCCCCCCTTTAACCAACAGTGTAGACCTTACCGTGAAACGCGTACCTACAAGCCCCCCTTTAACCAACAGTGTAGACCTTACCGTGAAACGCTTACCTACAAGCCCCCCTTTAACCAACAGTGTAGACCTTACCGTGAAACGCTTACCTACAAGCCCCCCTTTAACCAACAGTGTAAACCTTACCGTGAAACGCTTACCTACAAGCCCCCCTTTAACCAACAGTGTAGACCTTACCGTGAAACGCGTACCTACAAGCCCCCCTTTAACCAACAGTGCAGCTCTCAACGTTAATGTCTACGGACAGGAACTCTCCTACAGTAGGGACCAAGGTCCGTATTCACAAAGCCTCTCGGAGTTGGTGTGCTGATCTACGATCAGTTCTTCCCTTTGACCCGTATAATCTTAATCATTATAATGTGTAAATCAGTGCTCTTTATCTCTGAGACTCTTGAGACATACAGGCCCAGGACGTATCGTACAGCCGGGATGCCAGTTCGTACAGAACAACGAGACCTTGTTATGTTCTTCCTTTCTTTGTTCCCTGCCTGCTCGGCAGTTATTCAGGGTCAGTTAAACCGCTCCGTTTGAAACCCACTAAAGGGGAAAAGGTTGTCAATGTGCCATAGTGAAGACTGTTTTGTGGAACTAGCGTGCCAAATCGTGATGAGCTCTCTCTCTCTCTCTCTCTCTCTCGCTAGAGAAGTACGGGTGTGTCTCCAATGGCGACCCTATTACCTATATATGTCTCTATGTGTCCTGGTCCAAAGTTGTGCACTATATAGGATATAGGTGGCCATTTGGGATACATCCTATCTCCTTTAAAGGCTCCCAAGAGGACATGCGGTCTTAATATGTTTCTAGGCTGTATATTTTACTCTCTGTGTGTGTGTGTGTGTGTGTGTGTGTGTGTGTGTGTGTGTGTGTGTGTGTGTGTGTGTGTGTGTGTATTTGTGTGTGTGTGAGAGAGAGAGAGAGTGTATATTTGTTAATTATCCCCCATCATGCTTCTGCGATTGTCTGAACTCTGATTAAGAAACAACTCTAAACAAACAAAGATCAAGCATTTAAACACAAACAAGGAACTGTCTGTTTTTAATATCTGCTATAATGTTTGCCAAAATAAACATCTTCATTAAACATGTGTATAAAGTGATTTTAATAATCTATTAATAAATAAACATTTGAAAGTATCAAACGCTCTGTTTTTCTTTGTTGTGCTTGTGACACGCACGCACGCACGCACGCACGCACGCACGCACACACACACACACACACACACACACACACACACACAGAGAGAGAGTAAAAGACACAGCCTAGAAACATATTAATGATGATGATGTGTTAATGTAATCATCTGGTGTTGCAGTATGGATTCTGGTTTTCACTCAACTGTACTGTAGTGCATTGTAGCATCCTATATATATATATATATATATATATATATATATATATATATATATATATATATTAGATTACAGTAACCTCCCCCTGCTGGTAAATTATGGTAGTAAAAATATATGTGAACTATTAAACATTTACCAAATAAATATCTAATGTACATATTTTCTTTTACATATGACCCAGTGATGCCTTTCTATGCTATTTGGTTTATAATAACAGTGTCCTGCTAAGACACAGCTTTATGTTCAAACACTAGTTTTTGGATACTGTGTGGACTCAAGTGAGTAGACTGAACTACAGCTTTATGGACACGTGTGTTTTGTATCAGCTCACTATATACAGTAATGTGTTATTATTTTATTTAACCACGGACATTTTTTTAAACCAAAATATCACTTAAATATAAACAAACATGAATCATTGTTAATTAATAGACGTTTTTCATAAGTCATAAACATCTATATTGTTTAAACACTTTTCACTATGACATCGGGGACTGTTATTTTGAAATGCTACAATTTCGTGACCCGGAAGTGACTTGAGCAACTTTTTTCAAACTATTTTCGCGGCGCACCGTTTTGTATAATCGGGAGAACGTTAGATGATCTATGTTTAGCCTAAGGAAGGCGAAGGTAAATGTTTATTATTTTAGAAATATTACCGTTGTATAATAAATAACGTTAAACGAAACCGATTTTATTTTGAAAGGAAATAATGTCACTAAATGGAAGTAGAAATGAAAGAGGACATGGAAAGAAAGGGACCGCAAAAAGGAGACAATATTCCAGGGAGGCACTAGAGACAGCTGTAGAGAAAGTAAAAGCTGGAATGAGCCTTAGAGAAGCTTCCCGTGAGTCAGGGATTCCTCACACCACTCTCCAAGATCACAAAAAGAACAAATATGCCTTTGCCCCTCACCCCAACCTGGCAATAACCACAGAGGAAGAGCACTCCTTAATATCGTATGTCCTCTGGATGGCCGACCATGCGTTCCCTATCAGCAGGACTGTGGTGAAGGCTCTGGCTGTGACCATTATCAAGGAGAGTGGTCGTAGCACCGTCGTCAATCTGGAAAGGGGACTGAGTGACAACTGGTGGTCTAGATTCAGGGCTCGCCACCCTGAGCTGAGCGCCAGGGTGCCCGACCCGCTCCACCGGGCCAGGGTACAGGGAGCTACTCCTGCCGCCATCAAGGGCTTCTTTGATGTCTACGAGCCTATCTTCGTCAGCCACGGCTTAGAACACAAGCCGCACCTCATCTTCAACTGCGACGAGATGGGGTTTTCGGACGAGCTCAAGTCCGGGGAGAAGGTTCTCTGTGGAAAAGGCAGGAAACACATCTATCAACAGCAGCAGCAGCACACCACTAGGGAACATATTACCGTGCGCTGCTGTGTGAGTGCAGCTGGTGAGAGTATCCCGCCCTTTATAATCTTCCACAAACGCCTCCCCAGTACGGCCTATGCCCTCGAGGGTCCACCGAAGGCCCTGTATGGTGCGTCCCCTAAAGGCTACGTGGACGCCGAACTTTTCCTGAAGTGGCTGCTCTTCTTCGTGAAGCACGCCCCAAAGGAGAGGCCCCTGGTGCTCGTAGTGGACCACCATAAAACTCATCTGTCCAGGGAGGTGGTCAAGTTCTGCCGGGAAAATCAGGTGGAGGTGGTCTGTCTGCCGGCGAATACCCACGTGTTGCGGCCATTGGAAATCAGCGTCTTTGGCCCGCTGAAGACTGTGTTCGGCAGGAATGCTGCACGTCTAGGTCTGGTGCGGGGCGATCTTGTCATCGGCAAGAAGCACTTCTCCGCCATGCTGCGAGAGGCCTATCCCCAGGCGGTCACTAAGAAAAACATTATGGCTGGGTTCAAGAAGGCAGGGATTTTCCCCCTCAACAGAGAGGCCTTTGACTCCTGCCAGCTGGTGAAGCTGGAGCCGACCACCCCGGACCCCAACGCAGCAACCTCAGAAGCCACTGCAGGAACCCCCGACTCCAAAGCAGCAGAGACCCCCGCAACCCCAGCAACGACCACATTTCTTGTCCCGGGTGGCTGCTGTTCGACCTGCGGGCAGCGTGCCCCACCCACAAACCCTTTGGTGGCCGCAGGACTCGTCTCTCCAGACCCGGCCAATGTCCTGGTGCCCCCAGTCTTCCAAACATCTAACCGGCAGAAAGTGAAGCGTCGACTCGTCCTGCCGGAGGAGTACAACAAACTCCTTCATCAACAGGAGGCTGGAGAGAAGGAGAAGCAGGAGAGGAAGAGGAAGAGGGAGGAGCTGCAGAGGATGAGAGAGAAGAGAGAGTCCGGCAGAAACAACAAAGTGAAAAGGAAATGGCAGGCTGAGGTATCAGAGCTTGACGGAGATGTGTCAGAGCACTGTGCACCAGTGTCAGAGGACGATGTCTGTTTGCAGCCCCAATTACCTTGGGTTTTCAGTTTTCCATCTTTTGATAGTTTGCTCTAATTATATGAGAGATGATGGGAGAGAGAGAGGGGGGTAGAGGGAGGGAGAGAGAGGGGGGTAGAGGGGGGTAGAGAGAGAGAGAGGGGGTAGAGGGAGGGAGAGAGAGAGAGAGGCGGTAGAGGGAGGGAGAAAGAGAGGGGGTTAAGGGAGGGAGAGAGAGAGAAAGAGAGGGGGTTAAGGAAGGGAGAGAGAAAGAGAGGGGGTTAAGGGAGGGAGGGAGAGAGAAAGAGAGGGGGTTAAGGGAGGGAGAAAGAGAGGGGGTTAAGGGAGGGAGAAAGAGAGGGTGAGAGATGTTCCTTTGCCAGTGTTATTTATTTTAGCAGTAGGATTTCTGTGTTGTTTTTACCAGCTCCATGCTTCTGTGTTGTTTTTACCAGCTCCGTGCTTCTGTGTTGTTGCATCAGTGATATTCTACTGAACTTTGATTAAGGAAGAACTCGGGAACAAAAACAACAAATGTAACATTTAACAGAAAAAAGGAACGGTCTGTTTTTGATGACCAGGGGTGTATTCATTATGCTGATTCTGTTGCAAAACATTTCTTAAACGGAAGCAGACGGAACAAAACGGGGAGAGACTTACCTGGATTTGTCCAATAGAAACTCCAAACAGTTACAAAACGTTCCGTTGTGCAGCAGAATTGGTGGAATGAATACACCCCTGTTTTAATGTTGCCAAAAGATAGCTCTTCACTGAACTTGTGATTTAAAAAAGGGGTCGTATTAGTGAACACTAATAAGTGCTAACCTTCATATATACACACTGAACAAAAATATAAACTCAACATGTAAAGTGTTGGTCCCATGTTTCATAAGCGGAAATAAAAGATCCCAGAAATGTTCCATACGCACAAAAAACGTATTTCTCTCAATTTTTTGTGCACAAACTTGTTTACATCCCTGTTAGTGAGCATTTCTCCTTTGACAAGATAATCCATCCACAGGACCAGGTGTGGCATATCAAAAAGCTGATTAAACAGCATGCTCATTACACAGGTGCACCTTGTGCTGGGGACAATAAAAGGCCACTCTAAAATGTGCAGATGTCTCAAGTTGAGGGAGCGTGCAATTTGCATGCTGAACGCAGGAATGTCCAGCAGAGTTGTTGCCAGAGAACTTAATGTTAATTTCTTTACCTCCTTCAATGTTGTTTTAGAGGATTTGGCAGTAGGTCCATCAGGCCTCACAACCGCAGACAGCGTTGTATGGCGTCGTGTGAGCGAGCGGGTTTACTGATGTCAACGATGTGAACAGAGTGCCCCATGGTGGCGGTGGGGTTATGGTATAGGCAGGCATAAACTACGGACAACGAAAACACAATTGCATTTTATCGATGGCAATTTCGATGCAGAAAAATACAGTGACGAGATCCTGAGGCCCATTAGACGTATCTGTGATCAACAGATGCATATCTGTATTGCCAGTCATGTGAAATCCATAGATTAGGGCCTAATGAATTCATTTAAATTGACTGATTTCCTTATATGAACTATAACTCAGTAAAATCAGTTAAATTGTTGTATGTTGAGTTTATATATTTTCATTCAGTATAGTACTTATCAGCTCTTGAAAAGCCTTACTATCCGTAGGGTAAAATCTATACACTTTCTGCAGCAGTCTGCACAGATCCATACGCTGTGTGAGCCTCCAGTAGACTAACTATCCCCAGTTATACTGACACACAGGTGCCCCATAATGACATCACAATGCCCCATAATGACATCACAATACCCCATAATGACATCACAACACCCCATAATGACATCACAATACCCCATAATGACATCACAATACCCCATAATGACATCACAATACCCCATAATGACATCACAATACCCCATAATGACATCACAACGCCCCATAATGACATCACAATACCCCATAATGACATCACAATACCCCATAATGACATCACAATACCCCATAATGACATCACAATACCCCATAATGACATCACAACACCCCATAATGACATCACAATACCCCATAATGACAAAGCAAAAACAGGCTTTTAGATATTTTTTGCAAATGTATACAAATACAAAAAATGGAAATATTGCATTTACATAAGAATGTAGACCTTTTACTCAGTACTTTGTTCAAGCACCTTTGGATAACAGCGATAACAACAGTCTTCTTGGGTATGATGCTACAAGTTTGGCACACCTGCATTTGGGGAGTTTCTCCCGTTCTTCTCTGGAGATCCTGTCAAACTCTGTCAGACACCTATTTTCAGGTCACTCCAGTGATATTCGATTGGGTTCAAGTCCGGGCCACTCAAGAACATTCAGAGACTTGTTCCGAAGCCACTCCTGTGTTGTCTTGGCTGTGTGCTTAGGGTTGTTGTCCTGTTGGAAGGTGAACCTTTGCCCCAGTCTGAGGTCCTGAGCTCTATGGAGCAGGTTTTTATCAAGGATCTCTCTGTACTGTGGGCCGTTCATTTTTGCCTCGATCCTGACTAGTCTCCCAGTCCCTTCCGCTGAAAAACATCCCCACAGCATGGTGCTGCTACCACCATGCTTCACCGTAGGGATGGTGGCAGGTTTCCTCCAGACGTGACACTTGGCATTCGGTTTCATCAGACCAGAGAATCTTGTTTCTCACGGTCTGAGAGTTCTCTAGGTGCTTTATGACAAACTCCAAGCGGACTGTCATGAGCCTTTTAATGAGGAGTGGCTTCTGTCTGGCCACTCTACCAAAATGGCCTGATTGGTGGAGTGTTGCAGAGATGGTTATCTTTCTAGAAGGCTCTCCCATCTCCACAGAGGAACTCTGGAGCTCTGTCAAAGTGATCATTGGGTTCTTGGTCATCTCCCTGATCAAGGCCCTTCTCCCCTGATTGCTCAGTTTGGCCGGGCAGCCAGCTCTAGGAAGAGTCTAGGTGGTTCCAAAGTTCTTCAATTTAATAATGATAGAGGCCACTGTGTCCCTGGGGACCTTCAATGATAAATAAATGTTTTGGTACCCTTCCCCAAACCTGTGCCTCGAAACAATTCCTTCAAACTCATGGCTTGGTTTTTGCTCTGACATTCACTGTCAACTGTGGGACCTTTTATAGACAGGTGTGTGCCTTTCCAAATCATGTCCAATCAACTGAATAACATAACAAAATATTTGAAAAAGTCAAGGGTTTTGAATACTTTCTGAATCCACTGTATATAGGGATTAGGGTGACATTTCGGATGCTCACAGTCAACTAGACATGGGGTTTTCCCTGACTAATCAGGAATTCTTGGTTTTGAGGGAATAAGGCTGTCACGTAACAAAATGTGGAAAAGGTGTAGGTGTCTGAATACTTCCCGAATGCGGTGTATAGCTAACCAGTCGGCGGATACTAGGCTTTATTTACTAGTCCAATATACTAGGCGTTGTAACCATGTGTGATAATGTATGACTGTGGGTATTAAAATGTTTCATAACAGCGCCAAAGTTGGGTTTGTTCCAGCTAGCCATATTTTGATTTTAGGCAGTGACTTTTGCTCCACAGGGATTTGGATACAAGTTGCACTCCCATACCCCGGATGTGATTATTGTGTTTGTGTCGGCAGAGAAGGAGATGCCTCTGCCCGTACAGGTCTTTAACTTTCAGGTAAACTTGTGTTTTCAACAGTTTATATAACCGGGAACACGTTTGAATGACTATATTTTTTGTTTAGATTGAGTCGATCTATTTGGTCCTCTAACAAAGTGTTTTCAACTAGAGTTAGCTAACAAGCTAATCTTGCTAGCTAATGTTAGCTAAGAAGCTATGCTGGGGTCTCAACATCAAGTTAGTCCTTATTAGCTAATAAATTTAACGTTAGGGCGGATTGAACTAGGTTTATTATAGATTATAAATCTACAATTTGTTTGATGGGTATAGCTAACTAGTCGGCGGATTTTTAAAAAACAAACAAGTGTAGCTAAATTAGTTATAGAAAATGTAAACAGACAGTTTGTCGTGTTGAGTCGTTACTGTAATTTGCTCATTTAAAAATAAACCTGACTGCAGTTAGTAATTCCTTACTAGCATAGCTACATCTGTGTCAAACGTTAGCGTAGCCACCTAAAATGCAAGCTATTTAGCTAGCTAAATAAAAATGTAGTTCGCTAGAGAAGATTGCCATGGAAACAATTCTTAAATTATCTGTTATAATCAACTAGATAAACAACGTCCACCGGACTGGCAGAAGTTACTATCACCCTGAAACCTTTCACCAACCCTTGCTGTTCATTTAGAGACAACGCATTAATTGACATCCCTTTTATGCAAGAAGCAGGACTTCCATGTTTCTTAAATGTCTCAGACCTGGCTTCTTCCACCAATTCACATGTGTGACCCACCTTGTTTGTACGGCAACAAATATACACTACATCACCAAAAGTATGTGGACACCTCTTCAAATGAGTGGATTCTGCTATTTCAGCCACACCCGTTGCTGACAGGTGTATAAAATCGAGCACACAGCCATGTAATCTCTATTAAATTAAATCCATGCAATCTCCATAGACAAACATTGGCAGTAGAATGGCCCGTACTGAAGAGCTCAGTGACTTTCAACGTGGTACTATTCTAACAAGTCAGTTTGTAAAATGTATACCCTGCTAGAGCTGCCCTGGACAAATGTAAGTGCTGATATTATGAAGTGAAAATGTCTAGGAGCAACAACGGCTCGGCCGCGAAGTGGTAGGCCTCACAAGATCACAGACTGGGACCACTGAAGCACTACTAAGTTCCAAACTGCCTCTGGAAGCAACGTCAGCACAAGAACTGTTCGTCGGAAGCTTCATGGGCTCTCGAGTGGCGCAGCGGTCTAGGGCACTGCATCTTGGTGCTAGAGGTGTCACTACAGACCCTGGTTAATTTCCAGGCTGTATCACAACCGGCCAAGTCCCATAGGGCGGCGCACAATTGGCCCAGCGTCGTTCGGGTTTGGCTGGGGTAGGCTGTCCATTGTAAATAAGAATTTGTTCGTAACTGACTTGCCTGGTTAAATAAAGGTTAAATAAAAAAATATATATGGGTTTCCATGGTGACGCTTGGCATTGTGATCTTGGTGTGCGACTGCTCGGCCATGGAAACCCATTAAATGTTTTTGTTGAGTCGTGTAAAGCTCACTGCCATTGGAATCTGGAGCAGTGGAAGCGTGTTCTCTGGAGTGATGAATCACGCTTCACCTTCTGGCAGTCCATCTGGGTTTGGTGGATGCAAGGAGAATGTTCCCTGTCCCAAAGCATAGTGCCAACTGTAAAGTTGGGTGGAGAAAGAATAATGGTCTGGGGCTGTTTTTCATGGTTCAGGCTAGGCCCCTTAGTTACAGTGAAGGGAAATGTTTACGCTACAGTATAGATAATTTTTTTGTGGCAACAGTTTGGGGAAGGCCCTTTCCTGTTTCAGCATGACAATGCCCCCGTGCACCAAGCGAGGTCCATACAGAAATGGTTTGTCGGGGCCTCCCGGGTGGCGCAGTGGTTAAGGGCGCTGTACTGCAGCGCCAGCTGTGCCATCAGAGTTCCTGGGTTCGCGCCCAGGCTCTGTCGTAACCGGCCGCGACCGGGAGGTCCGTGGGCCTAGCGTCGCCCGGGTTAGGGAGGGCTTGGTCGGTAGGGATGTCCTTGTCTCATCGCGCACCAGCGACTCCTGTGGCGGGCTGGGCGCAGTGTGCGCTAACCAAGTGGTGCACGGTGTTTCCTCCGGCGCATTGGTGCGGCTGGCTTCCGGGTTGGATGCGTGCTGTGTTAAAAAGCAGTGCGGCTTGGTTGGGTTGTGTATCGGAGGACGCATGACTTTCAACCTTCGTCTCTCCCGAGCCCGTACGGGAGTTGTAGCGATGAGACAAGATAGTAGCTACTACAACAATTGGATACCACGAAATTGGGGAGAAAAGAGGGTAAAATTAAAAAAAAAAAAAAAATGGTTTGTCGATCGGTGTGGAAGAACTTGACTAGCCTACACAGAGCCCTGACCTCAAGCCCATCGAATTACTTTGGGATGAATTGGAACGCCGACTGCGAGCCAGGCCTAATCGCCCAACATCAGTGCCCAACCTCACTAATGCTCTTGTGGCTGAATGGAAGCAAGTCCCCGCAGCAATGTTCCAACAACAGGAGGAGTGGAGGCTGTCATAGCAACAAAAGGGGGACCAACTCCAAATCAAATCAATGATGATCCATGATTATGGAATAAGATGTTTTCAAGGAGGTACTTTTGGTCATGTAGTTTAATTTTTTTATTTCACCTTTATTTAACCAGGTAGGCTAGTTGAGAACACCTTTATTTAACCAGGTAGGCTAGTTGAGAACACCTTTATTTAACCAGGTAGGCCAGTTGAGAACACCTTTATTTAACCAGGTAGGCCAGTTGAGAACACCTTTATTTAACCAGGTAGGCTAGTTGAGAACACCTTTATTTAACCAGGTAGGCTAGTTGAGAACACCTTTATTTAACCAGGTAGGCTAGTTGAGAACACCTTTATTTAACCAGGTAGGCTAGTTGAGAACAAGTTCTCATTTACAACTGCGACCTGGCCAAGATAAAGCAAAGCAGTGTGAACAGACAGCAACAGAGAGTTACACATGGAGTAAACAATAAACAAGTCAATAACACAGTATAATTTTTTTTAAGAGTCTATATACATTGTGTGCAAAAGGCATGAGGAGGTAGGCAATTACTTACAATACACAACCCCAAATAACATCCAGCTAATGTGAGAGTTCTGGCTAGCTGACTGACATGACTTATCATGCGAAGTGCTTTAAGTCATCAAAGACAGAAATCACTCTTCTGCCCCCCCCCCCTTCCTTCCCTGCATCTCCCCCCTCTCCTGCCTCCATCTCCCCTCTCCCGCCTCCACTCCATCTCCCGCCTCCCCTCCCTCCTCCAGGACAGCTCAGTGTCAGAGCTGGAGGTTGCCGCAGGGGCAGAACAAGCTCAGGCTCAGGACAGCGAAAGAAACAGGGCCATGGCCAGAGACAGGGATAAGAGTAGGGCTAGCTTGGCCCAGACCTCGGCCTCAGAGCTTCCCTCTACCTCCCATAGCAGCAGCAGACCCAATCAGCTGTCAGCGTTCACTGCAGGGGACTACGTCCTCAGCTCCAGCCTCTCAGCATGCTCCCTGCTCCCAGAGGTAGGACCACCAGAGCAGACAGAGCGAAGCTCTGATATATGGAGTTGTTTTAAGGTCATTACCAAGGATCGTTTTTTTGATAAATCATTTTTGTCCTTACTGCTATTAGGGCGGCAGGTAGCCTAGTGGTTAGAAGGGCGGCAGGTAGCCTAGTGGTTAGAGGGGCGGCAGGTAGCCTAGTGGTTAGAGCAGGTAGCCTAGTGGTTAGAGCAGGTAGCCTAGTGGTTAGAGGGGCGGCAGGTAGCCTAGTGGTTAGAGGGGCGGCAGGTAGCCTAGTGGTTAGAGGGGCGGCAGGTAGCCTAGTGGTTAGAGCAGGTAGCCTAGTGGTTAGGGCAGGTAGCCTAGTGGTTAGAGCAGGTAGCCTAGTGGTTAGAGCAGGTAGCCTAGTGGTTAGAGCAGGTAGCCTAGTGGTTAGAGCAGGTAGCCTAGTGGTTAGAGCAGGTAGCCTAGTGGTTAGAGGGGCGGCAGGTAGCCTAGTGGTTAGAGCAGGTAGCCTAGTGGTTAGAGCAGGTAGCCTAGTGGTTAGAGCAGGTAGCCTAGTGGTTAGAGCAGGTAGCCTAGTGGTTAGAGCAGGTAGCCTAGTGGTTAGAGCAGGTAGCCTAGTGGTTAGAGGGGCGGCAGGTAGCCTAGTGGTTAGAGCAGGTAGCCTAGTGGTTAGAGCAGGTAGCCTAGTGGTTAGAGCAGGTAGCCTAGTGGTTAGAGGGGCGGCAGGTAGCCTAGTGGTTAGAGCAGGTAGCCTAGTGGTTAGAGCAGGTAGCCTAGTGGTTAGAGCAGGTAGCCTAGTGGTTAGAGCAGGTAGCCTAGTGGTTAGAGGGGCGGCAGGTAGCCTAGTGGTTAGAGCAGGTAGCCTAGTGGTTAGAGGGGCGGCAGGTAGCCTAGTGGTTAGAGCAGGTAGCCTAGTGGTTAGAGGGGTTGCAGGTAGCCTAGTGGTTAGAGCAGGTAGCCTAGTGGTTAGAGGGGTTGCAGGTAGCCTAGTGGTTAGAGGGGTTGCAGGTAGCCTAGTGGTTAGAGGGGTTGCAGGTAGCCTAGTGGTTAGAGGCAGGTAGCCTAGTGGTTAGAGCAGGTAGCCTAGTGGTTAGAGCAGGTAGCCTAGTGGTTAGAGCAGGTAGCCTAGTGGTTAGAGCAGGTAGCCTAGTGGTTAGAGCAGGTAGCCTAGTGGTTAGAGCAGGTAGCCTAGTGGTTAGAGGGGTTGCAGGTAGCCTAGTGGTTAGAGGGGTTGCAGGTAGCCTAGTGGTTAGAGGCAGGTAGCCTAGTGGTTAGAGGGGTTGCAGGTAGCCTAGTGGTTAGAGCAGGTAGCCTAGTGGTTAGAGGGGTTGCAGGTAGCCTAGTGGTTAGAGCAGGTAGCCTAGTGGTTAGAGCAGGTAGCCTAGTGGTTAGAGAAGGTAGCCTAGTGGTTAGAGCAGGTAGCCTAGTGGTTAGAGAAGGTAGCCTAGTGGTTAGAGCAGGTAGCCTAGTGGTTAGAGCAGGTAGCCTAGTGGTTAGAGCAGGTAGCCTAGTGGTTAGAGCAGGTAGCCTAGTGGTTAGAGCAGGTAGCCTAGTGGTTAGAGCAGGTAGCCTAGTGGTTAGAGCGTTGAGCCAGTAACCGAAAGGTTGCTAGATTGAATCCCCGAGCTGACAAGATAAGAGGTAAAAAATCTGTCGTTCTGCCCCTGAACAAGGCAGTTAACCCACTGTTCCCCGGTAGGCCTCCATTGAAAATAAGAATTTGTTCTTAATTGACTTAACTGACTTTCCTAGTTAAATAAAGGTTTAAAAATTGGCCCATACAAACACAGAATATCATTCACTACATGGAACAATGGATAGTCCCCCAAAAAACAACCAAAAGGCAGTTTGTTCTGAAGTGTCTGCCCTGTAAGAGAGATCAGGTAGCTTAGTGGTCAGAGCGTTGGACTCATAACCGGAAGGTTTCAAGATCGAATCCCCGAGCTGACAAGGTTAAAATCTGTTGTTCTACCCCTGAACAAGGCAGTTAATCCACTGTTCCTAGGCCACCATTGAACATAAGAATGTGTTCTTAACTGACTTGCCTAGTTTAAATAAAAATGTTTGTTTTTTTTACATGTATTTAACCCCATATTTTTGGTACTAATCCAGTCTCCATATATATTTCCATAAATGTTTTTAACTTCGTATCTGGGGACCTTCAGATCAGTCTTGTGAGGCCTGTGGGCTTCCTAGAACAAAACCACCAGGTGAGAATGTTTGTGAGAGTCTCACCTTTACACAGAGGGTCATATTAGTGTCTAGGCCAAACTGTTCAGACAGTTGGCAGATCGGCTGTACCGACTCCAGATGAGTCCCAAGTAGCTTGTCGGGGTCATAGATCAAAACAGAGAACACTGTCATGTTTGTGATGGTCTCATCTTTACACAGAGGGTCATATTAGTGTCTAGGCCAAACTGTTCAGACACTACAGACAGTTGGCAGATCGGCTGTACCGACTCCAGATGAGTCCCAAGTAGCATGTCGGGGTCATAGATCAAAACGGAGAACACCGTCATGTTTGTGAGGGTCTCATCTTCACACAGAGGGTCATATTAGTGTCTAGGCCAAACTGTTCAGACAGTTGGCAGATCGGCTGTACCGACTCCAGATGAGTCCCAAGTAGCTTGTCGGGGTCATAGATCAAAACGGAGAACACCGTCATGTTTGTGAGGGTCTCATCTTTCCATTGAAGGGTCAGTCATTTGTAGGCTGTTCGGACGCTACAGAAGTGAGAAGACCAATTGGGATGTCTCGTAGTCGGACAAACACCGCTCTAGCTGAAATGGATGGATTTCTATGGGGCTTTTTTAAAATGCTAATTCGATTTCAGTAGGTTCCCGGACATTGACCTTAGGGGGTTAATCTCTAAAAGTCTCTCTCTCTCTCCATCTCACCTTCTCTCTCCCCCTCCCTTCCATCCCTCTCTCTCTCCATCTCCCCTGCTCTCTCTCTCCATCTCCCCCGCTGTTCCATCTCCCTCGCTCTCTCTCTCCATCTCCCATGCTCACTCTTTCCATCTCATCTTCTCTCTCCTCTCTCTCCCATCCCTCTCTCTCTCCATCTCCCCCGCTCGCTCTCTCTCCATCTCCCCCGCTCACTCTCTCTCCATCTCATCTTCTCTCTCCTCTCTCTCCCATCCCTCTCTCTCCTCCAGGGGGCTGTTGAGCCGATGCAGATCGATGCTGACCCCCAGGAAGACCAGCAGAATGCTCCAGACACCAACTATGTGGTGGAAAACCCCACACTGGTATGTTACTATAGCACTAAGCTAGCCCTAGCACTGGTACGTTACTATAGCACTAAGCTAGCACTGGGACGTTACTATAGCACTAAGCTAGCCCTAGCACTGGTACGTTACTATAGCACTAAGCTAGCACTGGTACGTTACTATAGCACTAAGCTAGCCCTAGCACTGGTATGTTACTATAGCACTAAGCTAGCACTGGTATGTTACTATAGCACTAAGCTAGCCCTAGCACTGGTACGTTACTATAGCACTAAGCTAGCACTGGTATGTTACTATAGCACTAAGCTAGCACTGGTACGTTACTATAGCACTAAACTAGCCCTAGCACTGGTATGTTACTATAGCACTAAACTAGCCCTAGCACTGGTACGTTACTATAGCACTAAGCTAGCACTGGTACGTTACTATAGCACTAAACTAGCCCTAGCACTGGTATGTTACTATAGCACTAAACTAGCCCAAGCACTGGTACATTACTATAGCACTAAGCTAGCCCTAGCACTGGTTCGTTACTATAGCACTAAGCTAGCCCTAGCACTGGTACATTACTATAGCACTAAGCTAGCCCTAGCACTGGGACGTTACTATAGCACTAAGCTAGCCCTAGCACTGGTACATAGCATTCAGCTAGCACTGGTACGTTACTATAGCATTCAGCTAGCACTGGTACGTTACTATAGCACTAAGCTAGCCCTAGCACTGGTACGTTACTATAGCACTAAGCTAGCCCTAGCACTGGTACGTTACTATAGCACTAAGCTAGCCCTAGCACTGGGACGTTACTGACGGTATCTTCCTTAGCTTTGTAGTTCTTCTTCTATATTCTATACTGAACTAAATGAAGTCAGTCTGTCACATGGTGGTCTACTCCTATCATGTGTTATCTTTTCACTGTTTTGTCTCTTTCTCTCTCTCTCAATCTCGCTGTGTCTCGCTCTCTGTCTCTCTCTCTGTTTTTCTCTCAATCTTCCTGTCTCACTGCCTCTCGCTGTCTCACTCACAATTTCTCTTTTGTCTCCCTGTCTTTCATCTCTCCTGGTCTCCCTCTCTAGGACCTGGAGCAGTTTGCCTCCAGCTACAGCGGTCTGATGCGTATTGAGAGACTGCAGTTCATAGCACAACATTGTCCCCAGCTCCGTGCCGAGGCCCTGAAGATGGCCCTGTCCTTCGTCCAGAGGACCTTCAACGTAGACGTGTACGAGGAGATCCACCGCAGACTCACCGACGCCAAGCGGTGAGGAGAAAGAGTGTGTGTGAGAGTGAAGTGGAGCCTATATAAGGTACAAAAGTGTGTGTGTGTGTGTGTGTGTGTGTGTGTGTGTGTGTGTGTGAGAGATCCCGCATGTGTGCATACGACCCTAACATCTCTGTCTATTCCCCAGACAGGCGCAGGGTGTCCCTGACGCGGTGCCTGATGGGCCGGCGGAGGCCCCTCTCCTGGACACAGCCTGGGCAGAGAACACCAGGAAAAAGGCCCTTCTCAAACTGGAGAAGCTGGACACTGACCTCAAGAACTACAAGGGAAACTCCATCAAAGAGAGCATCAGGTAACTAGCTACGGGGAGGAAACTCCATCAAAGAGAGCATCAGGTAACTAGCTACGGGGAGGAAACTCCATCAAAGAGAGCATCAGGTAACTAGCTACGGGGAGGGAACTCCATCAAAGAGAGCATCAGGTAACTAGCTACGGGAGGGGAAACTCCATCAAAGAGAGCATCAGGTAACTAGCTACGGGGAGGGGAAACTCCATCAAAGAGAGCATCAGGTAACTAGCTACGGGGAGGAAACTCCATCAAAGAGAGCATCAGGTAACTAGCTACGGGGAGGAAACTCCATCAAAGAGAGCATCAGGTAACTAGCTACGGAGGGGAAACTCCATCAGAGAGAGCATCAGGTAACTAGCTACGGGAGGGGAAACTCCATCAAAGAGAGCATCAGGTAACTAGCTATGGGAGGGGGGAAACTCCATCAAAGGGAGCATCAGGTAACTAGCTACGGGAGGGGAAACTCCATCAAAGAGAGCATCAGGTAACTAGCTACGGGGGGGAAACTCCATCAGAGAGCATCAGGTAACTAGCTACGGGGAGGGGAAACTCCATCAAAGAGAGCATCAGGTAACTAGCTACGGGGAGGGAACTCCATCAAAGAGAGCATCAGGTAACTAGCTACGGGGAGGAAACTCCATCAAAGAGAGCATCAGGTAACTAGCTACGGGGAGGGAAACTCCATCAAAGAGAGCATCAGGTAACTAGCTACGGGGAGGAAACTCCATCAAAGAGAGCATCAGGTAACTAGCTACGGGGAGGGAAACTCCATCAAAGAGAGCATCAGGTAACTAGCTACGGGGAGGGGAGACTCCATCAAAGAGAGCATCAGGTAACTAGCTACGGGGAGGGGGGGGGGGGGGGACTCAAGTAGACATTGTTTTCACTGTGTTACATGTGTGTCACAAGCAGTGGAGATGGAACTCGACTGTGTCACAAGCAGTGGAGATGGAACTCGACTGTGTCACAAGCAGTGGAGATGGAACTCGACTGTGTCACAAGCAGTGGAGATGGAACTCGACTGTGTTACAAGCAGTGGAGATGGAACTCGACTGGGTCACAAGCAGTGGAGATGGAACTCGACTGTGTCACAAGCAGTGGAGATGGAACTCGACTGTGTTACAAGCAGTGGAGATGGAACTCGACTGGGTCACAAGCAGTGGAGATGGAACTCGACTGTGTCACAAGCAGTGGAGATGGAACTCGACTGTGTTACATGTGTGTCACAAGCAGTGGAGATGGAACTCGACTGTGTCACAAGCAGTGGAGATGGAACTCGACTGTGTCACAAGCAGTGGAGATGGAACTCGACTGTGTTACAATCAGTGGAGATGGAACTCGACTGTGTTACAAGCAGTGGAGATGGAACTCGACTGTGTTACAAGCAGTGGAGATGGAACTCGACTGTGTTACAATCAGTGGAGATGGAACTTGACTGTGTCACAAGCAGTGGAGATGGAACTCGACTGTTACATGTGTGTCACAAGCAGTGGAGATGGAACTCGACTGTGTCACAAGCAGTGGAGATGGAACTCGACTGTTACATGTGTGTCACAATCAGTGGAGATGGAACTCGACTGTGTCACAAGCAGTGGAGATGGAACTCGACTGTGTCACAAGCAGTGGAGATGGAACTCAACTGTGTCACAAGCAGTGGAGATGGAACTCGACTGTGTCACAAGCAGTGGAGATGGAACTCGACTGTGTCACAAGCAGTGGAGATGGAACTCGACTGTGTCACAAGCAGTGGAGATGGAACTCGACTGTGTCACAAGCAGTGGAGATGGAACTCGACTGTGTCACAAGCAGTGGAGATGGAACTCGACTGTCACAAGCAGTGGAGATGGAACTCGACTGTGTCACAAGCAGTGGAGATGGAACTCGACTGTGTCACAAGCAGTGGAGATGGAACTCGACTGTCACAAGCAGTGGAGATGGAACTCGACTGTGTTACAAGCAGTGGAGATGGAACTCGACTGTGTCACAAGCAGTGGAGATGGAACTCGACTGTGTCACAATCAGTGGAGATGGAACTCGACTGTGTCACAAGCAGTGGAGATGGAACTCGACTGTGTCACAAGCAGTGGAGATGGAACTCGACTGTGTCACAAGCAGTGGAGATGGAACTCGACTGTGTCACAAGCAGTGGAGATGGAACTCGACTGTGTCACAAGCAGTGGAGATGGAACTCGACTGTGTCACAAGCAGTGGAGATGGAACTCGACTGTTACATGTGGGTCACAAGCAGTGGAGATGGAACTCGACTGTGTCACAAGCAGTGGAGATGAACTCGACTGTTACATGTGGGTCACAAGCAGTGGAGATGGAACTCGACTGTTACATGTGGGTCACAAGCAGTGGAGATGGAACTCGACTGTGTCACAATCAGTGGAGATGGAACTCGACTGTTACATGTGGGTCACAAGCAGTGGAGATGGAACTCGACTGTTACATGTGGGTCACAATCAGTGGAGATGGAACTCGACTGTTACATGTGGGTCACAAGCAGTGGAGATGGAACTCGACTGTGTCACAAGCAGTGGAGATGGAACTCGACTGTGTCACAAGCAGTGGAGATGGAACTCGACTGTGTTACAATCAGTGGAGATGGAACTCGACTGTTACATGTGGGTCACAATCAGTGGAGATGGAACTCGACTGTTACATGTGGGTCACAAGCAGTGGAGATGGAACTCGACTGTGTCACAATCAGTGGAGATGGAACTCGACTGTGTTACAATCAGTGCAGATGGAACTCGACTGTGTTACAATCAGTGGAGATGGAACTCGACTGTGTCACAAGCAGTGGAGATGGAACTCGACTGTGTTACAAGCAGTGGAGATGGAACTCGACTGTCACAAGCAGTGGAGATGGAACTCGACTGTTACATGTGTGTCACAAGCAGTGGAGATGGAACTCGACTGTGTCACAAGCAGTGGAGATGGAACTCGACTGTGTCACAAGCAGTGGAGATGGAACTCGACTGTGTCACAAGCAGTGGAGATGGAACTCGACTGTGTCACAAGCAGTGGAGATGGAACTCGACTGTGTCACAATCAGTGGAGATGGAACTCGACTGTGTCACAAGCAGTGGAGATGGAACTCGACTGTGTCACAAGCAGTGGAGATGGAACTCGACTGTGTCACAAGCAGTGGAGATGGAACTCGACTGTGTTACAATCAGTGGAGATGGAACTCGACTGTTACATGTGGGTCACAAGCAGTGGAGATGGAACTCGACTGTGTTACATGTGGGTCACAAGCAGTGGAGATGGAACTCGACTGTGTCACAAGCAGTGGAGATGGAACTCGACTGTGTTACATGTGTGTCACAAGCAGTGGAGATGGAACTCGACTGTGTCACAAGCAGTGGAGATGGAACTCGACTGTTACATGTGTGTCACAAGCAGTGGAGATGGAACTCGACTGTGTCACAAGCAGTGGAGATGGAACTCGACTGTGTCACAAGCAGTGGAGATGGAACTCGACTGTGTTACAAGCAGTGGAGATGGAACTCGACTGGGTCACAAGCAGTGGAGATGGAACTCGACTGTGTCACAAGCAGTGGAGATGGAACTCGACTGTGTCACAAGCAGTGGAGATGGAACTCGACTGTGTCACAAGCAGTGGAGATGGAACTCGACTGTGTCACAAGCAGTGGAGATGGAACTCGACTGTGTCACAAGCAGTGGAGATGGAACTCGACTGTGTCACAAGCAGTGGAGATGGAACTCGACTGTGTTACATGTGGGTCACAAGCAGTGGAGATGGAACTCGACTGTGTTACATGTGTGTCACAAGCAGTGGAGATGGAACTCGACTGTGTCACAAGCAGTGGAGATGGAACTCGGACAACATGCATGGCTAGAACCTCGGACATCTGCTGGGTTTACACACACCCAGTGATTTCAGTTCCATGAGAGGAGCTCTCTGTCGTCTTTCCTTCCGGTTCTCTGCTGCCCATGACTGGAACCAACTGCAAAAATCTCTGAAGCTGGAGACTCACATCTTCCTCACTAGCTTTAAGCACCAGCTGTCAGAGCAGCTCACAGATCACTGCAACTGTACATAGCCCATCTGTAAACAGCCCATCTACTTACCTCATCCCCATACTGTATTTATTTATTTATCTTGCTCCTTTGCACCCCAGTATCTCTACTTGCACATTCATCTTCTGCCGATCTATCATTCCAGTGTTTAATTGCTATATTGTAATTACTTCGCCACCATGGCCTATTTATTTCCTTAACTTACCTCATTTGCACTCACTGTATATAGACTTTTAGTTTTCTTTTGTTCTACTGTATTATTGACTGTATGTTTTGTTTATTCCATGTGTAACTCTGTGTTGTCGAATTGCTATGCTTTATCTTGGCCAGGTCGCAGTTGCAAATGAGAACTTGTTCTCAACTAGTCTACCTGGTTAAATAAAGTGTACACTTTGGGATAAGGTTGGAGGATGTGGACACAGCCAGGGATGTGGTAGGGGAGAGGAAGGGCCTCAAAACCCAAATGGAACCAGTCAACAAGTTCTCTCTCTGGATCCCTCCCTCTCTCCTCCTCCCCCTCCCTCCCTCCCTCTCTCCTCCCCCTCCCTCCCTCCCTCTCTCCTCCTCCCCCTCCCTCCCTCTCTCCTCCTCCCCCTCCCTCCCTCTCTCCTCCTCCCTCCCCCTCTCTCTCATCCTCAACTCTCTCCTCCTCCCTCCCCCGTCTCCTCCTCACCTCTCCTCCTCCCTCCCCTCTCTCAACCTCCCCTCTCCTCCCCTTCTCTCCTCCTCCCCCTCTCTCTCCTCCTCCTCCCCCTCTCTCTCCTCCCTTCTCTCTCCTCCTCCTCCTCCCCCTCTCTCCCCCCTCTCTCTCCTCCTCCTCCCCCTCCTCCCCCCTCTCTCTTCCCCCCCCTCCCTCCCTCTCTGTCTGTTCAGGCGGGGTCATGATGACCTTGGGGACCACTATTTAGACTGTGGAGATCTCAGCAACGCCCTGAAGTGTTACAGCCGAGCCCGAGACTACTGCACTAGTGCCAAGCATGTCATCAACATGTGTCTGAACGTCATCAAGGTACTATGACATCATCAGCATGTGTCTGAACGTCATCAACACGGTGCCTCCGAAATTAATGTTTATGAATGTTCATGTCAACTTTTATCGTCAAGTTGTGTCTTCACTTGGTCAAGTCTATAAACGTGGATTGTCTTGACCTAACATCCTTGGAAGTTTTCTCAAACCTTTTCTCTCCTCTGTCTGTCTCATGTCTCTCTCTGTGTGTATTTCTCTCTCGCTAGGTTAGCGTTTACCTCCAGAACTGGTCCCATGTGCTTAGCTACGTCAGCAAGGCAGAATCCACTCCAGAGATAGCTGAGGTTAGTACTGAATGACATGAAAAAATGACCTTTCCATCGTACCTTCCTAGTGAGAGAAACTTGTCAAACCAAGCAGTATGAGAATTTGTTCAATAGATGTTCTCCTTTTTTAAATTGTTGTGTGTGTGTGTGTGTGTGTGTGTGTGTGTGTGTGTGTGTGTGTGTGTGTGTGTGTGTGTGTGTGTATAGTAGACTCTAATATAGCCTTCACACTGAGAGAAGATCACTGACTTACCTCCCGCTTGTTCTTCTAGCAACGAGGAGAGAGAGACAGTCAGAACCAATCTGTCCTCACCAAATTAAAATGTGCTGCGGGTAAGACATTATACTGTACTGTTAGGACCACTGAAGTCTACAGCTAAGACATTATACTGTACTGTTAGGACCACTGAAGTCTACAGCTAAGACATTATACTGTACTGTTAGGAGGACCACTGAAGTCTACAGCTAAGACATTATACTGTACTGTTAGGACCACTGAAGTCTACAGCTAAGACATTATACTGTACTGTTAGGAGGACCACTGAAGTCTACAGCTAAGACATTATACTGTACTGTTAGGAGGACCACTGAAGTCTACAGCTAAGACATTATACGGTACTGTTAGGAGGACCACTGAAGTCTACAGCTAAGACATTATACGGTACTGTTAGGAGGACCACTGAAGTCTACAGCTAAGACATTATACTGTACTGTTAGGAGGACCACTGAAGTCTACAGCTAAGACATTATACTGTACTGTTAGGACCACTGAAGTCTACAGCTAAGACATTATACTGTTAGGAGGACCACTGAAGTCTACAGCTAAGACATTATACTGTACTGTTAGGACCACTGAAGTCTACAGCTAAGACATTATACTGTACTGTTAGGAGGACCACTGAAGTCTACAGCTAAGACATTATACTGTACTGTTAGGAGGACCACTGAAGTCTACAGCTAAGACATTATACTGTACTGTTAGGAGGACCACTGAAGTCTACAGCTAAGACATTATACGGTACTGTTAGGAGGACCACTGAAGTCTACAGCTAAGACATTATACTGCACTGTTAGGAGGACCACTGAAGTCTACAGCTAAGACATTATACTGTACTGTTAGGAGGACCACTGAAGTCTACAGCTAAGACATTATACTGTACTGTTAGGAGGACCACTGAAGTCTTAGGTCATAACAGGTAATAAAACCTCTTTTTAAATTGTGAGTTGCGCTTTCTAATGTTTCTGTTGAACCCACCCCCTCCAGGTTTGGCAGAGCTGGCCTCTAGAAAGTACAAACCGGCCGCTAAGTGCTTCCTCCAGGCTTCATTTGACCACTGCGACTTCCCAGAGGTCAGATATCAATATATCCCCCTATCTCTGACCCCTACTTACTTGACCCTGCCCCCCAACTCACCTGACCCCACCCCCAACTCACCTGACCCCGCCCCCGACTCACCTGACCCCCCCCAACTCACCTGACCCCCCCCAACTCACCTGATTTCCCCCCCCCCAACTCACCTGATTTCCCCCCCCCCCCAACTCACCTGATCCCCCCCCCCCAACTCACCTGATTTCCCCCCCCAACTCACCTGATCTCCCCCCCCCCAACTCACCTGATTTCCCCCCCCCCCAACTCACCTGACCCCCCCAACTCACCTGATCTCTCACCCCCCCCCCCCCCCCCCCCCCCCCCCAACTCACCTGATTTTCCCCCCCCAACTCACCTGACCCCCAACTCCACCATATCTGGTCTGAGCCATGATGTTGCTGTGTACATGGAGTGTTTTAGGATTGAGGAGTTGTAACCTGTTGTGGACCCCCTCCCCAGCTTCTGTCCCCCAGTAATGTAGCGGTGTATGGAGGGATGTGTGCCCTGGCCACCTTCGACAGACAGGAACTACAGAAGAACATCATCTCAAGCAGGTAGGCTCCCTACGCAGTGTGCACCACACTTAGTCGTCCCCTCCTAAGAAGTACACTTCAGGTAAATGCTAACTGTTGTTATTTGAAGAGCTTCATTGTTCTCTCCAAGTGGAAGGCCTTGATGAGAACTGTTATGGAGAGGAGCAGCTTGTTGGGTGATGACAGATTTCAGTACATAATGAAACGTCAGCATCTCTCTTTCTCTCTCTCTCTTTCTCTCTGTTCTCTCTCTCTGTTCTCTCTCTCTCTGTTCTCTCTCTCTTTCTCTCTCTCCCCCTGTGTCTCTCTCTCTTTCTCCCTGTCTCTCTCTCTGTTCTCTCTCTCTCTCTCTCTGTTCTCTCTCTCTGTTCTCTTTCTTTCTCTCTCTCTCCCTGTGTCTCTCCCTGTCTCTCTCTCTCCCCCTGTCTCCCTGTCTCTCTCTCTCCCCCTGTCTCCCTGTCTCTCTCTCTTTCTCCCTGTCTCTCTCTCTCCCTGTCTCTCTCTCTTTCTCTCCCTGTCTCTCTCTCTTTCTCCCTGTCTCTCTCTCTCTCTGTCTCTCTCTCTCTTTCTCCCTGTCTCTCTCTCTCTTCTCTCTCCAGCTCCTTTAAGTTGTTTTTAGAGTTGGAGCCCCAGGTGCGTGACATAATCTTCAAGTTTTACGAATCAAAGTACGCATCCTGTCTGAAACTACTGGATGAGATGAAGGTAAGGAAGTAAACAGTTTAATGTGGACAGTTACAGGCTGACTAGATGATAATGGAGAAGACAGTTACAGGCTGACTAGATGATAATGGAGAAGACAGTTACAGGCTGACTAGATGATAATGGAGAAGACAGTTACAGGCTGACTAGATGATAATGGAGAAGACAGTTACAGGCTGACTAGATGATAATGGAGAAGACAGTTACAGGCTGACTAGATGATAATGGAGAAGACAGTTACAGGCTGACTAGATGATAATGGAGAAGACAGTTACAGGCTGACTAGATGATAATGGAGAAGACAGTTACAGGCTGACTAGATGATAATGGAGAAGACAGTTACAGGCTGACTAGATGATAATGGAGAAGACAGTTACAGGCTGACTAGATGATAATGGAGAAGACAGTTACAGGCTGACTAGATGATAATGGAGAAGACAGTTACAGGCTGACTAGATGATAATGGAGAAAACAGTTACAGGCTGACTAGATGATAATGGAGAAAACGGTTACAGGCTGACTAGATGATAATGGAGAAGACGGTTACAGGCGGACTAGATGATAATGGAGAAGACAGAGCTGGCTGTTACTCTAACCACTAGGCTACCTGCCGCCCCTCTAACCACTAGGCTACCTGCCGCCCCTCTAAACCACTAGGCTACCTGCCGCCCCTCTAACCACTAGGCTACCTGCCGCCCCTCTAACCACTAGGCTACCCTCACCGCCCCTCTAACCACTAGGCTACCTGCCGCCCCTCTAACCACTAGGCTACCTGCCGCCCCTCTAACCACTAGGCTACCTGCCGCCCCTCTAACCACTAGGTTACCTGCCGCCCCTCTAACCACTAGGCTACCTGCCGCCCTTCTAAACCACTAGGCTACCCTGCCGCCCCTCTAACCACTAGGCTACCCTGCCGCCCCTCTAACCACTAGGCTACCCTGCCACCCCTCTAACCACTAGGCTACCCTGCCGCCCCTCCAACCACTAGGCTACCCTGCCACCCCTCCAACCACTAGGCTACCCTGCCACCCCTCTAACCACTAGGCTACCCTGCCGCCCCTCCAACCACTAGGCTACCCTGCCGCCCCTCTAACCACTAGGCTACCCTGCCGCCCCTCTAACCACTAGGCTACCCTGCCGCCCCTCTAACCACTAGGCTACCCTGCCGCCCCTCCAACCACTAGGCTACCCTGCCGCCCCTCTAACCACTAGGCTACCTGCCGCCCCTCTAACCACTAGGCTACCTGCCGCCCCTCTAACCACTAGGCTACCCTGCCACCCCTCTAACCACTAGGCTACCCTGCCACCCCTCTAACCACTAGGCTACCCTGCCGCCCCTCTAACCACTAGGCTACCCTGCCGCCCCTCTAACCACTAGGCTACCTGCCGCCCCTCTAACCACTAGGCTACCTGCCGCCCCTCTAACCACTAGGCTACCTGCCGCCCCTCTAACCACTAGGATACCTGCCGCCCCTCTAACCACTAAGCTACCTGCTCTAACCACTAGGCTACCTGCCGCCCCTCTAACCACTAGGCTACCTGCCGCCCCTCTAACCACTAGGCTACCTGCTCTAACCACTAGGCTACCTGCTCTAACCACTAGGCTACCTGCTCTAACCACTAGGCTTCCTGCCGCCCCTCTAACCACTAGGCTACCTGCCACCCCTCTAACCACTAGGCTACCTGCTCTAACCACTAGGCTACCTGCTCTAACCACTAGGCTACCTGCCGCCCCTCTAACCACTAGGCTACCTGCTCTAACCACTAGGCTACCTGCCACCCCTCTAACCACTAGGCTACCTGCTCTAACCACTAGGCTACCTGCTCTAACCACTAGGCTACCTGCCGCCCCTCTAACCACTAGGCTACCCTGCCGCCCCTCTAACCACTAGGCTACCTGCCGCCCCTCTAACCACTAGGCTACCTGCCGCCCCTCTAACCACTAGGCTACCTGCCGCCCCTCTAACCACTAGGCTACCTGCCGCCCCTCTAACCACTAGGCTACCTGCCGCCCCTCTAACCACTAGCCTACCTGCCGCCCCTCTAACCACTAAGCTACCTGCTCTAACCACTAGGCTACCTGCCGCCCCTCTAACCACTAGGCTACCTGCCGCCCCTCTAACCACTAGGCTACCTGCTCTAACCACTAGGCTACCTGCCACCCCTCTAACCACTAGGCTACCTGCTCTAACCACTAGGCTACCTGCTCTAACCACTAGGCTTCCTGCCGCTCCATGGCTCAAAAACAACTGGGATTTGAATGTGCACCTAACACCAATGCCCTTCCTCTCTTTCCTGCAGGATAACCTTCTATTGGACCTGTACCTGGCCCCCCACGTTAGAACACTGTACACACAGATCAGAAACAGAGCCCTTATACAGGTAAGACCGTCATGGCACCATGACAACACAACAGTGTTTTACACCTGGATTCCTTTCCTTCATATCCCTACATAACCTGTGTCCTGAGTCAGTACCTCAGCCCAAGTTGTTAACCTGAGTCAGTACTTCAGCCCAAGTTGATAACCTGTGTCCTGAGTCAGTACCTCAGCCCAAGTTGTTAACCTGAGTCAGTACCTCAGCCCAAGTTGTTAACCTGGGTCAGTACCTCAGCCCAAGTTGTTAACCTGGGTCAGTACCTCAGCCCAAGTTGTTAACCTGAGTCAGTACCTCAGCCCAAGTTGTTAACCTGAGTCAGTACTTCAGCCCAAGTTGTTAACCTGTGTCCTGAGTCAGTACTTAAGCCCAAGTTGTTAACCTGAGTCAGTACTTCAGCCCAAGTTGTTAACCTGGGTCAGTACTTCAGCCCAAGTTGATAACCTGAGTCAGTACTTCAGCCCAAGTTGTTAACCTGAGTCAGTACCTCAGCCCAAGTTGTTAACCTGAGTCAGTACTTCAGCCCAAGTTGTTAACCTGTGTCCTGAGTCAGTACTTAAGCCCAAGTTGTTAACCTGAGTCAGTACTTCAGCCCAAGTTGTTAACCTGGGTCAGTACTTCAGCCCAAGTTGATAACCTGAGTCAGTACTTCAGCCCAAGTTGTTAACCTGAGTCAGTACCTCAGCCCAAGTTGTTAACCTGAGTCAGTACCTCAGCCCAAGTTGTTAACCCGGTGTGTGTGTGTGTGTGTCAGTACTTCAGCCCGTATGTGTCTGCAGACATGACTAAGATGTCCCAGTCCTTCAACACCACAGTGTTATCTCTGGAGGATGAACTGACCCAGCTCATACTGGAGGGACTGATCAACGCACGTATAGACTCTCACAGCAAGGTAACACACACACACGTATAGACTCTCACAGCGTAACACACGTATAGACTCTCACAGCAAGGTAACACACACACACACACACAGACTCTCACAGCAAGGTAACACACACACACACACACACATAGACTCTCACAGCAAGGTAACACACGTATAGACTCTCACAGCAAGGTAACACACACACACAGACTCTCACAGCCAGGTAACACACACACACACGTATAGACTCTCACAGCAAGGTAACACACACATATAGACTCACACAGCAAGGTAACACACACACACCCGTATAGACTCTCACAGCAAGGTAAAACACATACACGTATAGACTCTCACAGCAAGGTAACACACACACACAAACGTATAGACTCTCACAGCAAGGTAACACACACGTATAGACTCTCACAGCAAGGTAACACACACACACACGTATAGACTCTCACAGCAAGGTAACACACGTATAGACTCTCACAGCAAGGTAACACACACGTATAGACTCTCACAGCAAGGTAACACACACACACATGTATAGACTCTCACAGCAAGGTAACACACACGTATAGACTCTCACAGCAAGGTAACACACACACACATGTATAGACTCTCACAGCAAGGTAACACACGTATAGACTCTCACAGCAAGGTAACACACGTATAGACTCTCACAGCAAGGTCACACACACACACATATAGACTCTCACAGCAAGGTAACACACACACACGCACGTATAGACTCTCACAGCAAGGTAACACACACACACGCACGTATAGACTCTCACAGCAAGGTAACACACACACACGTATAGACTCTCACAGCAAGGTAACACACACACACGTATAGACTCTCACAGCAACGTAACACACACACAGACTCTCACAGCAAGGTAACACACACGCACGTATAGACTCACACAGCAAGGTCACACACACTAGCCGTAGACCAGTCTCTCTACACATCAACTATCACTACAGAGGTACACACCAGTCTCTCCCCAGTTCCCGTGTGAGTAAGTAACTTCCTGTTTCCTGTATGTGTGATGTCAGATCCTGTATGCGAGGGACGTGGACCAGAGGGGCCACACATTTGAGAAGTCTGTCCACATGGGCAAGGAGTTCCAGAGACGAGCCAAAGCCACGATCCTCAGAGCTGCTGTGCTGCGCAACCAGATACACGTCAAGGTGACCACAGCTGTTACCACCTGGCCCCAGTCTAGACTACAGCTGTTACCACCTGGCCCCAGTCTAGACTACAGCTGTTACCACGCGGCCCCAGTCTAGACTACAGCTGTTACCACACGGCCCCAGTCTAGACTACAGCTGTTACCACCTGGCCCCAGTCTAGACTACAGCTGTTACCACGCGGCCCCAGTCTAGACTACAGCTGTTACCACCTGGCCCCAGTCTAGACTACAGCTGTTACCACGCGGCCCCAGTCTAGACTACAGCTGTTACCACGCGGCCCCAGTCTAGACTACAGCTGTTACCACGCGGCCCCAGTCTAGACTACAGCTGTTACCACGCGGCCCCAGTCTAGACTACAGCTGTTACCACCTGGCCCCAGTCTAGACTACAGCTGTTACCACGCGGCCCCAGTCTAGACTACAGCTGTTACCACCTGGCCCCAGTCTAGACTACAGCTGTTACCACACTGCCCCAGTCTAGACTACAGCTGTTACCACACTGCCCCAGTCTAGACTACAGCTGTTACCACGCGGCCCCAGTCTAGACTACAGCTGTTACCACAAGGCCCCAGTCTAGACTACAGCTGTTACCACAAGGCCCCAGTCTAGACTACAGCTGTTACCACGCGGCCCCAGTCTAGACTACAGCTGTTACCACAAGGCCCCAGTCTAGACCACAGCTGTTACCACACGGCCCCAGTCTAGACTACAGCTGTTACCACACTGCCCCAGTCTAGACTACAGCTGTTACCACGCGGCCACAGTCTAGACTACAGCTGTTACCACAAGGCCCCAGTCTAGACTACAGCTGTTACCACACTGCCCCAGTCTAGACTACAGCTGTTACCACACTGCCCCAGTCTAGACTACAGCTGTTACCACGCGGCCCCAGTCTAGACTACAGCTGTTACCACACTGCCCCAGTCTAGACCACAGCTGTTACCACGCGGCCCCAGTCTAGACTACAGCTGTTACCACACTGCCCCAGTCTAGACTACAGCTGTTACCACACGGCCCCAGTCTAGACTACAGCTGTTACCACGCGGCCCCAGTCTAGACTACAGCTGTTACCACGCGGCCACAGTCTAGACTACAGCTGTTACCACGCGGCCCCAGTCTAGACTACAGCTGTTACCACGCGGCCCCAGTCTAGACTACAGCTGTTACCACGCGGCCCCAGTCTAGACTACAGCTGTTACCACACTGCCCCAGTCTAGACCACAGCTGTTACCACGCGGCCCCAGTCTAGACTACAGCTGTTACCACACTGCCCCAGTCTAGACTACAGCTGTTACCACGCGGCCCCAGTCTAGACTACAGCTGTTACCACGCGGCCCCAGTCTAGACTACAGCTGTTACCACGCGGCCCCAGTCTAGACTACAGCTGTTACCACGCGGCCCCAGTCTAGACTACAGCTGTTACCACACTGCCTCAGTCTAGACTACAGCTGTTACCACACGGCCCCAGTCTAGACTACAGCTGTTACCACGCGGCCCCAGTCTAGACTACAGCTGTTACCACACGGCCACAGTCTAGACTACAGCTGTTACCACGCGGCCACAGTCTAGACTACAGCTGTTACCACGCGGCCCCAGTCTAGACTACAGCTGTTACCACGCGGCCCCAGTCTAGACTACAGCTGTTACCACACTGCCCCAGTCTAGACTACAGCTGTTACCACACGGCCCCAGTCTAGACTACAGCTGTTACCACGCGGCCCCAGTCTAGACTACAGCTGTTACCACACGGCCCCAGTCTAGACTACAGCTGTTACCACGCGGCCCCAGTCTAGACTGCAGCTGTTACCACACTGCCCCAGTCTAGACTACAGCTGTTACCACGCGGCCCCAGTCTAGACTACAGCTGTTACCACAAGGCCCCAGTCTAGACCACAGCTGTTACCACACTGCCCCAGTCTAGACTACAGCTGTTACTATACGGCCCCAGTCTAGACTACAGCTGTTACTATACGGCCCCAGTCTAGACTACAGCTGTTACCACGCGGCCCCAGTCTAGACTACAGCTGTTACCACAAGGCCCCAGTCTAGACCACAGCTGTTACCACACTGCCCCAGTCTAGACTACAGCTGTTACTATACGGCCCCAGTCTAGACTACAGCTGTTACTATACGGCCCCAGTCTAGACTACAGCTGTTACCACACTGCCCCAGTCTAGACTACAGCTGTTACCACGCGGCCACAGTCTAGACTACAGCTGTTACTATACGGCCCCAGTCTAGACTACAGCTGTTACTATACGGCCCCAGTCTAGACCACAGCTGTTACCACGCGGCCCCAGTCTAGACTACAGCTGTTACCACGCGGCCACAGTCTAGACTACAGCTGTTACTATAAGGCCCCAGTATAGACTACAGCTGTTACCACACTGCCCCAGTCTAGACTACAGCTGTTACCACGCGGCCCCAGTCTAGACTACAGCTGTTACCACGCGGCCCCAGTCTAGACTACAGCTGTTACCACGCGGCCCCAGTCTAGACTACAGCTGTTACCACAAGGCCCCAGTCTAGACTACAGCTGTTACCACGCGGCCCCAGTCTAGACTACAGCTGTTACCACGCGGCCCCAGTCTAGACTACAGCTGTTACCACGCGGCCCCAGTCTAGACTACAGCTGTTACTATACGGCCCCAGTCTAGACTACAGCTGTTACTATACGGCCCCAGTCTAGACTACAGCTGTTACCACGCGGCCCCAGTCTAGACTACAGCTGTTACCACAAGGCCCCAGTCTAGACTACAGCTGTTACCACGCGGCCCCAGTCTAGACTACAGCTGTTACCACGCGGCCCCAGTCTAGACTACAGCTGTTACCACGCGGCCCCAGTCTAGACTACAGCTGTTACTATACGGCCCCAGTCTAGACCACAGCTGTTACTATACGGCCCCAGTCTAGACCACAGCTGTTACCAAGCGGCCCCAGTCTAGACTACAGCTGTTACCACGCGGCCCCAGTCTAGACTACAGCTGTTACCACGCGGCCCCAGTCTAGACTACAGCTGTTACTATAAGGCCCCAGTATAGACTACAGCTGTTACCACGCGACCCCAGTCTAGACTACAGCTGTTACCACACGGCCCCAGTCTAGACTACAGCTGTTACCACACGGCCCCAGTCTAGACTACAGCTGTTACCACGCGGCCCCAGTCTAGACTACAGCTGTTACCACGCGGCCCCAGTCTAGACTACAGCTGTTACCACGCGGCCCCAGTCTAGACTACAGCTGTTACCACGCGGCCCCAGTCTAGACTACAGCTGTTACCACAAGGCCCCAGTCTAGACTACAGCTGTTACCACGCGGCCCCAGTCTAGACTACAGCTGTTACCACGCGGCCCCAGTCTAGACTACAGCTGTTACCACGCGGCCCCAGTCTAGACTACAGCTGTTACCACAAGGCCCCAGTCTAGACTACAGCTGTTACCACAAGGCCCCAGTCTAGACTACAGCTGTTACTATAAGGCCCCAGTATAGACTACAGCTGTTACCACGCGACCCCAGTCTAGACTACAGCTGTTACCACACGGCCCCAGTCTAGACTACAGCTGTTACCACGCGGCCCCAGTCTAGACTACAGCTGTTACCACGCGGCCCCAGTCTAGACTACAGCTGTTACCACGCGGCCCCAGTCTAGACTACAGCTGTTACCACAAGGCCCCAGTCTAGACTACAGCTGTTACCACGCGGCCCCAGTCTAGACTACAGCTGTTACCACAAGGCCCCAGTCTAGACTACAGCTGTTACCACAAGGCCCCAGTCTAGACTACAGCTGTTACCACGCGGCCCCAGTCTAGACTACAGCTGTTACCACACGGCCCCAGTCTAGACCACAGCTGTTACCACGCGGCCCCAGTCTAGACCACAGCTGTTACCACGCGGCCCCAGTCTAGACTACAGCTGTTACCACACTGCCCCAGTCTAGACTACAGCTGTTACCACGCGGCCCCAGTCTAGACTACAGCTGTTACCACGCGGCCCCAGTCTAGACTACAGCTGTTACCACACGGCCCCAGTCTAGACTACAGCTGTTACCACAAGGCCCCAGTCTAGACTACAGCTGTTACCACGCGGCCCCAGTCTAGACTACAGCTGTTACCACGCGGCCCCAGTCTAGACTACAGCTGTTACCACGCGGCCCCAGTCTAGACTACAGCTGTTACCACACTGCCCCAGTCTAGACTACTGGAGATGGATCTTTCCTAGACACACATGAAGTCCTGAATAGAAGCATTCTCAATGTAGATTCTTCACTCCAGGACTAGGTTTAATCTATGTCTGGGAAACCGGACCCCTGGGGAGTAAGCTGCTTCCTCTATATCCCTCAGTTTATGGGGAAACCTTGGATAGTTCACCGGGTGTTTGGAACATGTTGTCAGAGCTTTTCATTTATCAGGTGATGTATTGTTTTAGTACTGTGTCAGTTTGAAATCAACTGTTGTGTGCCCCTCGAGACAATTTATCCACCTCTCTCTCCTCTCTAAACATTTCACTGTTAAGTCTACATCTGTTCACTTCTCTCTCTCTCCCTCCCTTCCCTCTTCTTCTCCTCCTCTCTCCCTCCCTTCCCTCTTCTCATCCTCTCTCTCTTCTCCTCCTCTCTTCTCATCCTCTCTCTCCTCCTCCTCCTCCTCTCTCCCTGACTTCCCTCTTCTCCTCTCTCCCTCCCTTCCCTCTTCTCCTCCTCCTCTCTTCTCATCCTCTCTCTCCTCCTCCTCCTCTCTCCCTCCCTTCCCTCTTCTCCTCCTCTCTCCCTCCCTTCCCTCTTCTCCTCCTCTCTCCCTCCCTTCCCTCTTCTCCTCCTCTCTCCCTCCCTTCCCTCTTCTCATCCTCTCTCTCTTCTCCTTCTCCTCCTCTCTCCTCCTTCTCCTCCTCCTCTCTCAGTCCCCTCCTAGAGAAGGCAACCTAGGGGAGCTATCAACAGCCAACAGCCAAACAACCAGGATGAGCAGCACCATGTGACAGGGACGTCCCGTCATGACACCATCGCTGGCTGTGTCTGACACTCTGCTCCCTATGTAGTGCACTACCCTATGGGGCCCTGGTCAAAAGTAGTGGGCCATTTGGTACACAGACGATGCCTGGTGCCTCTGAATGAACAGAGGGAGTGTGGGGTGCCTGTCCACAACAGGCCTCAAGTAGTGCCCTTCTTTTGGCCAAGTCAAAGCTACAACTCCTAAGCTGGAGTCTGGCCAACAGTGGGGAACATGGTGTCATTTGAGAAGCAGCCTATGACATGGCCCCAACGTTAGCAAAAAAACCACCTGCGTCCCCTCAAACGCCCCCCCCCCCGTCCCCGTCCCCTCAAACGCCCCCCGTCCCCGTCCCCTCAAACGCCCCCCCCCCTTCCCCTCGAACGGCCCCCTGTCCTCTCAAACGTCCCCCCCCGTCCCCTCAAACGGCCCCCCCCTGTCCTCTCAAACGGCCCCCTGTCCTCTCAAACGGCTCCCTGTCCCCCCCGTCCCTTCAAACGGCCCCCCTGTTCCCTATGGTGCTCTACTTTTTACCAGGGCCTACGTTTCCTGGCGGGAGAGAAGACGAGAACAAACACAATGAAAATAATTTAAGTTGGTGAAGATACGATGTCTGTTGACACACGAGACCCAACAACACCTTGTTTACTCAAATGAAGTTAAAATAAATGGAACGTTTTGGAAGAGACGAGGCACTTCCAGCTGTAGCTGGCTGGTTCTTTGTAAAGAGATGCACTTTGCTCTGTACCCGGTGACAAACACATGATTACACATTGGGAGGGAAAAACAGAACAAGCTTTTAATAAAGATACATACTAAATGAGACTGACTCTTTCTTTGGTGGTGTTTAGATGAAGTTTCCAATACAGCCACAGATTTCTGTTACCACAATTACGTTAAGGTAATCTAGAGCAGTGGTTCCCAACCCTGGTCCTCCAGTACCCCCAACCCTGAGTTGGGAAACACTGTTGGGGTACTGGAGGACCAGGGTTGGGGGATACTGGAGGACCAGGGTTGGGGGATATTGGAGGACCAGGGTTGGGGGATACTGGAGGACCAGGGTTGGGGGATACTGGAGGACCAGGGTTGGGGGATACTGGAGGACCAGGGTTGGGGGATACTGGAGGACCAGGGTTGGGGGATACTGCAGGGCCAGGGTTGGGGGATACTGGAGGACCAGGGTTGGGGGATACTGGAGGACCAGGGTTGGGGGATACTGGAGGACCACGGTTGGAGTCTCAGTGAGACGGCGTGTTCTTTCAGTCCTTCAACCACACAGTTCAAGTCATCTGTCACCTGAGCTGTCGTTGGGCTCAGGTTCATGACAGCTCTGTAGATCTGGATGTTTGATACCTCAGCTGGTGTAGCTGCTGGGTTGTCAACTCCATGGTGAGTTGGTGGATATGTTGTGTGTGTGGCTGGGTGATTTATACCCATTTTGTTCTACTTTCTCCCATGAAGTGCAGTCTGTATTACAGTTGACTTCATTATCTTCTGGTTTGATCTGAGACAGAAGCTCCACAGTCTGTGGCAGGTCAAGGTGTACCGGGCTGAGGTTGGTCCTGATCACAGTAATTTTCCACACGATAGACAGGAGTCAATTTGATAGCAAACTCCAGTTGTTGAAGCTGTGCTGGTCATGCAATCCTGTTCCTCCTCTGTCAGACTCTGTGTGGGTTCTGGGCCCTCGTTCCCCAGAATGGCGCTCCACCTCTGGCTCTGCTCACCGTGCTGCTCCTCCCAAGTCCAGGAGAACCTCTTCAGAGACGGAGAACGTGAGCTGCTGCTGGGGGTCTGGTAACTTCTCTGGTTGGATCAATGCGTTATTAGGCCGTAGGCGACTGTTCTCCTGTCTCAAACGGACGATCTCTTCCTGATACTCGAGTATCGTTTTTTCTACGGCGCCAAAAATCCCTATAGCAGCTGCGGTTAGCCGCTCCGTGAGGAACACGTTTAACCACTGTAGTTTGGACATTTCGGGGGCAATAAACGTTGGACCGTTCGTTTTATCCATTTGGATACGTTTTACTTTCTTTGCTAGAATGTTTAACCAAAACGTTCTGCTCTAATCTGCCTGAATTTACGTTGATAAAAACGCTACGAGCGTGGGATTTCTGGACTGACGTCTCGTCTGATACTCACGACTTTCAAAATAAAAGTCCTCTTATTTTACATTGATTTAACAAGGTAAGCCAGTTGAGTTGCGACCTGGCCAAGAAAAAGCAAAGCAGTGTGACAAAAACAACAACACAGCGTTACATATAAACAAACGTAGAGTCAATAACACAAAGGAAAAGAGAAATAGAAAGGTAAGCTGTTCTGACAGCTGATGCTTAAAGTTAGAGAGGGAGATAAAAGACTCCAGCTTCAAAGATTTTTGCAATTCGTTCCAGTCATTGGCAGCAGAGAACTGGAAGGAAAGGCGGCCAAAAGGAAGTGTTAGCTTTGGGGATGACCGGTGAGATATACCTGCTGGGGCGGGGCGTGTACCTAGCAAATATTTATATGAAAGAATGCAAGGTGGTAAATTAATCTACTACTACTTGCGATACAGATGGGGATTATTTTTCCATAGATTTCTTTAATTTCAAAATAAATCCACAAACCACAATAAAAAATACAAGATGACGTGTCAGTTTGATATTCAGCAGAAAGGTCCAAAGGGGCTCATTTTGGCACCAAAATGTAAGAACGGAGAAATCATAGTTAAGAGAGAAATATCAAATGCACCATTTCTCACTTCCATTTATTTAACCTCAAGTTCATATATGACTGGATAGGCCAAGTGTTATGTCTACCAGAAGGCACTGAACTCAACGCAAGTCAGTTAAGAACAAATTCTTATTTACAATGACGGCCTAGGAACAGTGGGTTAACTGCCTTGTTCAGGGGCAGAACGACAGATTTGCCTTGTCAGCTCAGGGATTCGATCCAGCAACCTTTCGGTTACTGGCCCAACGCTCTAACCACTAGACTACCTGCTGCCCCAACAATAATGAATATGATTATATTGAACAGATCTCAGATCAGCATCCCTACCCTAAAATACTTTCTGGAGACAGGCCTAGAAAAAAACAAACTCCAAGCCCTACACATCATCACACAGGCAAACATTAAGACGAGGAGCTTGATGAAAAATGATATAAAAATAAAAACAGACTGACTACTGTTGGACAGACAGTCACCATTCTAACAGTCAGGTGATAAAATATCCTTCGAGTTCAGAGGGGGAGAAAAAACATGACAAAGATCACCAGGAAATAGTCCCATTATTGACCACAACCAAAAGGACAAATAAATGTAGAGATTGAGCAGTACTGGGATAGTACTGTACTGGGATAGTACTGTTACGACTCCATGAGCTCTTCCTCCTTCCTGTACTGTTACGACTCCATGAGCTCTTCCTCCTTCCTGTACTGTTACGACTCCATGAGCTCTTCCTCCTTCCTGTACTGTTACGACTCCA